>NW_022145598.1:11260800-11453300 GCF_000002235.5 Strongylocentrotus purpuratus
TGTACGACTTTCAAAGTTGAACTCAACGACAACCCCAACAACCAAGATGGCCACCTACGATGATGACGTTGCTGCCCTGGTCGTTGATAACGGATCGGGTATGTGTAAGGCTGGCTTCGCAGGCGACGATGCACCACGAGCTGTCTTCCCATCTGTTGTCGGTAGACCAAAGCATCAGGTAAGAATATTACGAATGATGAAAAAGGTTGAATGTTTTACTTCATTGAATCGCTTTGTTTGAAGGGTGAAATATTTGCCTTTCCAATAAAGTGAAGAAGAAGAAGAAGAAGAAAAAGAAAAGGATGAAGGCAGTTTTTTTCTAACCATTTCAATACATTTCAAGAAGAACTGCACTTTTCGCCAGGGGGCTGACAACTCTTGCCCAAATAGTTTAGTTTCGACTTTTTGCACGAGAGCGGAGCCAAGCAGAAAAAAATCCTGTAAACGAATTGTGTTTTAATCCTTAAACTAGAAAGAATATACATTTCTCGATGTTAACTTTATTACAAATTGTAGCAGATTGGTGCCCGAATATAAGATAACGATTTCCCGAATATTGATATTTTCAAAATTTTCAGGGAGCGGGTAGCTATTAAAGCTTATCAGTACTAGTTTACAGGAGGGATTAGACTGCCCTGCAAGGTCACTGGACAGGTGGTTATCTCATCAACTCAGCTCTCAGTTAACATAAGAAAAAGAGGATCATGGGGGACCAATGGTCACCGATTAGTCACTGTTTGTTATATAGAGGGTGCAAGTAGCTACATGTGCAGTGGGCCTTTAAAAGCCTTAGCCCCATGTCTTGGTTTTGAACGCATAGGCCTATGCTTTGTATTTCCTTATATACTTATATCCTCTATTTTGTAATCATACTAAATAAAACATTCAAATTAAAAAGTAAATTGTATATGAAATTCTTTTTTTTCCTTATATTTTCACCAGATAATCATGGCTGGCATGGGTCCAAAAGACAGCTACATCGGTGACGAGGCCCAGAGCAAGAGAGGAATTCTAGCCCTAAAATACCCAATCGAACACGGTATTGTCACCAACTGGGACGATATGGAGAAGATCTGGCATCATACCTTCTACAACGAGCTCCGTGTCGCCCCCGAAGAACACCCGATACTCTGCACTGAGGCTCCGATGAATCCCAAAGCAAACAGAGAAAAAATGACACAGGTAATAAGCCATTTCCTCTCTCTCTCTTACTATTTTTCTTGACCACACACAATTTCCACCTCCGCCTCTCTTTCTCTCCCGTTCGGTCTTGCGTTTCTCGGTCACATATTGAAGCTTATTTATTTGTTAATTATAACAGGCGTCTCGTTATCTTCAGGAAAAATTTCCGATAAAAATGAGCATGAAATGATAACGCTTTGTTTATAATGGGCAATCAAGTTTTTTTCTTCAATGTTGTAATTATTCCCCGATTATTCTCCATTTTAAAAATGTTTTCATCATGAATTAAAAGCTTTAATTTATATTAAATATCATTTTTTTTCCACCTACAGATAATGTTTGAGACCTTCAACACTCCAGCTTTCTACGTGGCTATCCAAGCTGTCATGTCCCTCTACGCCTCAGGGCGGACAACCGGTACCGTCTTCGATGCTGGTGATGGCGTCTCCCACGTAGTGCCGATCTATGAAGGGTACGCCCTCCCTCATGCCATTCTTCGTCTTGATCTTGCCGGACGTGATCTTACGCATTATTTAATGAGGATTCTCGCTGAACGAGGATATTCATTTGTCAGTTCCGGTAAGTTATACAAAATGTCTTTTATTAGTTATTTGTAAGTGGTTTTAGCAATTGCAAAGTGTGAAGGAAAGGCGAGAAATAAACACCCCAAATTTCGTATTGGGAACACATTGAAACGGCAATTACATGATTTGATGAACTGTAAATTTGAGAAAATTCGATTAGGTGATTAGCGGCTTCAACTGGCCGCTATCCTTAAAAAACAATTTACTAATTTCTCGGAATGTGCCCCTCCTAAGAAAAAAAATTTGCCTATGAAATTCAGTATGATAATTCGTTCTTGATGAGCTTAGTATCATGTACGAGTACTGTTGTCCTTTTAGTAAAGTCGGATCGTGTGACATTTTGTAAAGTCACTTGGAAATCATTCACAATCTATTTGAGAATGAGGATGACCATAAAAACCACATAATGATAATTTTGCCTCGGTTCTAAACGTGATCGTTTTTTCATCTCTCATTAACAGCCGAACGAGAAATAGTCCGCGACATCAAAGAGAAGCTGTGCTACGTCGCCCTCGACTTCGACCAGGAGATGCAAACCGCTGCGTCGTCATCGTCACTCGAGAAGAGCTACGAGCTCCCCGACGGTCAGGTCATCACTATAGGCAACGAGAGATTCCGTGCTCCCGAAGCCCTCTTCCAACCGTCTTTCCTCGGCCACGAGATGACTGGCATCCACGAGACAGTCTACAACAGTGTCATGAAGTGCGATATAGATATCCGCAAGGACCTTTACGCCAATACGGTGTTGTCTGGTGGCTCCACCATGTTTCCAGGAGTCGCTGACAGGATGCACAAGGAGCTCTCCGCCCTGACTCCACCCTCCATGAAGATCAAGATCATAGCTCCTCCTGAAAGAAAGTACTCCGTGTGGATCGGGGGCTCCATCTTGGCTTCTCTCTCCACCTTTCAGAACATGTGGATCAGCAAGCAGGAGTACGACGAATGTGGACCAGGGATCGTTCATAGGAAATGCTTTTAAACAGAATAATAATTTAGGAACATATTTTGATCAGGATTTTAATCCAAGACGTGCATTGTGAGCCAGGGTCAGTTTTTTAATACAATATCTTGACAATTCTAAAAGTGGTTTATTCTTAAACTTCCTTAAATATAAGAAAAATACTCTGTCCTTACATATTCTGTACATTGTTAGCCGCATCCTCTCTCCCCTTCAGAGGAGTTTGTGCATGGTAAGTACCAGAGTTATAAGCAGCGTACTCGCAAACTATTCAGTCGACATGATGACTAAATTCGCCTCACTTTGTAAGTGAATTCAACGTGAAATATGTAATCATATCTTACATATCCTATTGACCATAGAATGAATTGAATAATCTTTTCTTCCATCAAGGCCCCCTAAACGAGTCGAAGTAAATCTCAGGCCAAGAACCCCGGGGCCCTGTTTCATATAACTTGTTATCAATAACGATAACTGTTATAACTATACTGAAATCGTGGCATTTGATTGGCTGAGAGCAAATTTGACATATAAATTTAGCATTTGTTATTGATTACATCTTTTATGAAACAGGGCCCAGATCTAGGACATAACTGCGATAATTGTTCATTTATCATACCCCGATGACCTGTTAATGTACAAATTAAATAGCTGTGCATTAAAAGTGTAAATAACATGTAAAGTATTATTTTATTTTATTGTATTCTACTTTAGTGAAAATACTTTTCTGTTGAAATATCTTTTCGTACCAGCAGACAATATAATGTTTAATATTTATTTCACGTATTTATCCTTTATAATCGTATTAGATTCGTCTGTTCATTTGATTAATTATATTGAAATGCTTTTAGGAATAATTTTTATTTATTAATAACAATTAAAGCCCTCTTCATTCTAATACACAATACATGAAAAGTGTATATACCACCAACGTCATGAATAAACGCGCTGGTGTGTCGATAGATTAATTTTTTTTATTTTTTTTTTTACTATATATCTAAAGATTACTGGCCTTCAGGTTGACTTTATACAGGTATAAATGAATTATTTTTATTCTTTCACTATTGATTACCTCGAAAGCTCGAATATTGTATTCATATATACATGTATATATATATATATAAATGAATATTTACAATTTCAATCCAGATTCTGCAAAGACTCCTTATATTCTACTGCACAAAGAGAGAGAGAGAGAGAGAGAGAGAGAGAGAGAGAGAGAGAGAGAGAGAGGGGAGGGAGGGAGGGAGAGAGTGAGAGAGAGAGAGAGAGAGAGAGAGAGAGTAGGGCGAAGGAAAGTTATGAAAGAGGGAGAAAAAGAAAAAAAAGAGTGGGATAGAAAGAGGGCAAGGAGAAGGGCAGAGAGAGGTGAGGGGGATCGAAAAAAGAAAGAACCCCCCCCCCCAAAAAAAAAAAAAAAAACACAACACAACACAACACAACAAAATCAAACAAAACAGACACAGAGTGGGAAAAGAACACTTCTTTAAAGGGAAAGTCCACCCCCAAAATAAGTTTGTTTCGATAGAGGCAGAATAATAAGAAAATCAGGTGAGTGAAAGTTTGAGCAAATTCTGAATGAAAATAAGAAAATTATGAATTATTGAAGTTGTGATCAATCAAATACAAATTGGCAACTCTGTGACTTATCATACGAGCTCTCCTTCATTTGCTTTGTGCATAATATTCCATAAAATCATGTTTTCTTCGTTATTGATGACGGGATATATATTTGTTCCTTGCAGGGGGAGTATAGAAACATATTTGCAATTATTATATTTAGGGTGCATGTATGGTTGAAATTTTTCTTGAGGGAAAATGAAAATTTTAGATTTTTTTAGTACTGAGCAAATGGAAGTTGAGCTCGCATGATACGTCATAGAGTTGCCAATTTGTGTTTGATTGATCACAACTTCAAAAATCCTAACTTCCTTATTTTTAATCGGAATTTGCTCAAACTTTCACTGACTTGTTTCTCTCATTTTTCTACTCCTATTAAAACTAACTTAATTTCAGGGTGGACTTCCCCTTTAAGAAAAAGTTGAGTTCTGGTCATGCGTTTGCATTGTGAAAGAAACGGTGTGGCATCAATCAGGAAAAGTTGATCATGTAACATATAAGTATTTGGTATGTACTGCAAGGTTCTGGAATCATCAATATGAAAATAAATTTGGCCCAGTCTTGATTAAAAGTAACAGGTACTTAACACAGAAGGATGTACATGGGACCAAAGAGATATTACTCTTTGATAGGACTACACAAACATCAGACATAAAAATCGGCCCCCATTTTTAAACTGTTACTTGTCATATTCAGAATTAATTTTGAGCCATTTGAAGAGCCATGCATAATAACAATGATAATGCTCACAAATTATTTTCACCTCTCACAAGCTTGTTATTTATTGAACTGTACATAAAAAAGAAATATTATTGACCATTTTTTAAACATAATTTACCAATAAGACATATTTTAGTGATCGTTTATGATTTGTCAAGTGTTGGCCGCCTGGAATAGTCGAAATAGGCGACTATGTGGTGTTTGGTTTGCAGTAGAATTTTGTTAGTTTGTGTATACGGTGATTTCGTCCGTCAACAGATGCTGCATAATGAACATTTTAGAACGATTTTGTGCTTGGTTGTCTCGAAGTAAATCGTTATTATCACAACTCAATTTAGACTACGATGTTTTATCCTGGTAATGAGCGTTTGAAGTTGGTATACTAGTACAACCCTTACATGGATGTATATAATTTAGTATAATTTATATTTGTCACTTTCTACTCCCCCCCCCCCCCCCGCGCCTGCCTTCGATTGGTTTCATTTATCTTCATCTATCTCAGCCCCCCTCCATCTCTCTCTCTCTTTCTTTCTCTCTCTCTATCTTTCTCTCTCTCCCTTCTCCCTCTCTTTCTCTCTCTCTCTCTCTCTCTCTCTCGCTCTCTCTTTCTCTCTCTCGTGCGTGTTTACACTCTCCGTCCTGCTTCCTCACTTTCTCCCATGATGCTCACTCTCTCTATTATGTCTTTCATTTTGCTTTAATTCATTTTTAATGCCATTAAAGGTAGTGTATCCCTTTTGCAGCCAACATCAAAGTATGTAGAACTTAGCAGGAGTCATGATTATTTCGCGTAAAAAGGCTATGTCCTTTCTGTCAAAAGTAAACGTTGGCAGTGTCCATTTACTTTCTAGGCTTAAATGTCAGACACTATTGAGTGACTGACTGAATTCTTTTGTTTTCTTTGGTAATAAAATACATGTACATAAAATGAGAAGTTAAGGTTACATGGGCATTTGTCTATATCAATAACTTAATTCTTGACATGGCCAGATTCAACTGATTGAATCTTTGCGCGGCACAAAACGTGCGACCATTCGGTACAAGGGTCTGAAAATCAGACTATTTGATTAAACGATCGCGCTCGCTAAATTCAATTGAACAACTAACGGTCGTTATTTTCCCACAAAAAGACATTTTCAAGCCCTTTTCTTTTGATGGAAGTTCTAAATTAGTATTATTTTTCATATGCCGTTGGAAATTAACCTTTTCATTTGTAGGGCCTGCAAATGGGACATAGTATACCCCCAATAATATCCTACACAAGAAAAGATATACAAATAATAACTATTAATACAGAAGAAGATCAACAAGAATTGATGCGACATATTATATTCACCCAGGTGGAAATTAAGTAACAATTTTAAAGAAAATAAAATATAAACGAAAAGTTTGAAAATATGAGTTGAAGGAATATATTATGAAAACATCATAGAATCGATGAATTCGACCTAAGGCAGACATGCCAGAGGAATAGACCAACTGGGAATATTGCGAGTCACAAAAGTAAGCCAAAGTTGAGTTGGTATAAGAAAAAAGCCGGAAGCTTTGTTCTTTATTATTTTGATAAGAAATTCATTTCCGGCTGATAACTCTACCTTACCCCAAAATAAATAAATAAATGAATGTATAAACAAATTCACTAATAGTTTTAAAAGATTCGTTCTAGATGACAATCGATGTATCATTTACTTTAATCTAATCATTTTGTTTGTTAAAAGATTTATTTGCTTAATAGGGTAAGTCATTCTGTATCTCGTAAGTTTATATTTAAAAAAAAAAATTGTTCAATAGCCGTATTGTACTTTTCGGTTTGACCTAGACTATTGTTGAAAAAACAAAGTTTAAATGACTCACTAAACGTGATTAAGAGAAGTCTACCAAAAGTCAAACCTCGAACCTCATTAGCATATGGTAAACCCCCTTTTATGATGATTAACTGTCTTACAAACCCTTGTCATGCGCGTTGTGGGCCTACTAAGTGTTAGGCAGTACGCGTATTATGAGTCATCATGAAAACGGGGAATACCCCTATACCAGTATGGAGCGCGTTACGTAAAAATAGGAAGAGTGAAGAGATAGTTCTAATTTACAGACCCCTTGTACTTACGACGTAACCCCTTTTTCCTGCTAAAGATTCCGATAAAGATAATTCGGGAGTGTTTTCCGGTAAACCTTGTACTAAACAGTAAACATAGATATATTAATATTGAAATGAAAGATCTCTGAACATTAGAATCAATATTTTCATCAGTTTTCAAGAATTTTTTATAAAAATGGTCAGAAGCTTTATAACACATCCGATTTATTCCAAAAATGAATGAAGTTGATAGATGCTTTGATCAGTACTTCCGTATTGTTACATTATAAATACACCAAATTAATTGTATATTATAACAAGAAAATGTTTAGTTTCATGTCTTTTTGATGGGAACAATTTATTTCCCCACATTTATTGCAAATACCATTGATTTCTAAAGACTATTTATATAACGATTATTGAAACAGATAACTTTAGCAAAAACATCGGACTTTTAATGTTATACATGTACCTCCGAGACCAAATTGAATATAACAACAGCATTTTGCGATAACAATTAAAATAACACTAATAAGCTTCACTATTTTAGGGTATGATAAACGCAGACTTCAATAATAAATTTATGCAGGCTTTGGCTAAGACTATTCTCTGTCTAGTGTTTACATTGGGGTTGTACATTGTCATCGTTGTGTACATTGTTCGCTGTGCAATGGGGCGATCAACATATTCATCAATTTTGCTTATTTTGCCAGTCGTTTCTACATGTAGGGCTTCTTATCTATTATCTATATCTGATTCAGCGTTTGTCAACCTTTTTGTAGTCTTAGTGCCGGTACTTTGAGATATAAAAAGTTTCACCTCACAAATCCTAAGTTCATCGCAGAATAGTAAGTTCGCATTACACTGGCCCTCTACGTGGTGGCCGACTGGAACAGTCGATAAACACAAAACGATTTGCATAATAAACAGTGTATATTGCACTGGTCAGTGGTATATTGCCCTACTACCCTCCGCTATTGTAATATCCCCCGCAACGAACAAGAATAAGTAGTCTTAGAAACAGACTTTAAATAGCAAATGAGTTTATTTTATGCGCTCACACATTTCATCTAAGACTCTAAGTCGCATTAGTTTCAACGATTTCATACAGTGAGACGAGAGAGAGAGAGAGAGAGAGAGAGAGAGAGAGAGCGAGAGAGTATGTATGTTTTTTATTTGGTGATGTCGTTAATTATAATGACGAAAAAATAATGCTACGTGTCATCATGCTACTGTCGTTGTTTGTTATGCCTTCAGATTGGGAGGAGATTTAATAAAGCCCTACGATATTTCGCTTACGTTTACTATTTCAAGTGTTTCACGTTGATTCAAGTTGATTCATTCAAGATAAGTTGTCCCCAATAATATATCCGAAAATAAATCTACCTTTGAATTTACATTTGCACTGTTAATTTAATTTAAAAATCAGTATCTTCAAAATATTGTGGAGATATTGATGGATAATTTTGGGACTTTCATAAGTGCAAATAGGTCTGTAAATTGAGACTAAATTCTTCAACGGGTAATGCACTGCATTTGCTGGTTTAGGGTATTCCCCCGATTCTAAAGATGACTAATTACGCATACAGCACTCGCGTGAGCACAGGACGGGTCTATTATATAAGACAGCAACTGTTGACCATCAACAAGGGGAATACCCATATGGTAATGAGGTGCAAGTGTTTACTTTTGGTGGACCTTATTTTGTTAACTCTTAATGACTCATTTAAACTTTTTTGTTCAACAGTAGCCTAGGTAAAACTTGACAGTATGGTACGCTTTTTGAACAAGATATAATCTATATATATTTTTGCGATTTCTTTGAACTTACAAAATGACTACCCTACCATACAATTAAATCTGTTATCAAACAAACTGACGCATCGTGTGCCATGTAAAACAAAAACATCAACAAATCTTCAAACCATGGCCTTTTTTTTAAGGATAGGGTTCAGATATTAGCTGAAATAGCATTTGTTATCGATAGAGTAAAGAACAAAACTTCCGGCCTTTTTTTTTCTTACTTTAACGTTTAAACTTTTGCCTACTTTTGTGAGTCGTACTATTCACAGTTTTCTATTCCTCTGGAGTATGTCTAAATCATCCTTGCCATGATTTAAAAAAAAAAAATCTGTTCCCCATCATTTTCAAACTCTCAATACTTTTCTTTCCAATATTTCATTTTACCCATTCTAAATTTAATTTGTGCCGTATTTACCTTCGTTATCTTCTGCTTTCATTTTTTTTTAATTTTTCATCTTCGAGATCTTTTGGAGTCAAAAGAAAAAGAGTCAGAGAGGAAAATGAGAAAAGCGAAAGAGTGGGGCGAATAGCGTGGAGAGAACCAGAAAATAGGGAAAAGAAGAGAGATGAGAGGATAAAGAAAGAGAGAAGGGGAGACGGATGAAAGAGAGAAGGGGAGAAGGGAAAGAAATTGAGAGACAAAGAGATAGAGATATAGATAAAGATTAAAAAAAAAAGAGAGGGAGAAGGAGAGAGAAAGGGAGGGGGTAATTGGAGAGAGAGAGAGAGAGAGAGAGAGAGAGAGAGAGAGAGAGAGGAGAAAAGTGAGAGAGAGAGAGAGGGAGAAAGTGAGAGAGAGAGAGAGAGAGAGAGAGAGGAAGGGAGAGAAGAAAGAAAGGGCGATATAGAGAAATATTGGGGAGAGGGATAAGGAGAGGCACGCAACTTTGATAAGGGGAGGGAGCGGGTAATTAGAGAGAAAGAGAGAGGGAGAGAGAGTGAGAGAGAGAGAGAAAATAAAACATAAAAATAAACAAGTAAATAATAAGTTATCCATATAGGCGATTTATGAATGCGAGGTCTAAACATGGGATTCTCACTCCCATTCGCTACAACAATACTCTCCTAGTGTTATTATTCCCACATATAGAAGTCAAGTTCTCCGAAAATTTGCACAATATAATACACTGATAACCACCCGACTAATTATATTTGTCCAATCGTCATTGCCAATTTTCGCCGTAAATAGCTTCTAACGTTTAACTATTCGACTTGCTGCGTGCGAATATGCGCATTTTTAATATGGACATATTATAAGAGTGTGCTGATATTTGAAACCCATAATTCATGAGAATTACATAATAAATATCACTGAATTTGCATACACGAAGAGACGTGCTTCATGCAAGTATTGTCTATACCCCTTTTTATCTTTGGACTTTGTACAATCGCGATGTGTCATACAAATTTAGTTCGCAGTCCGAACTTTATGCATGCGCGCGCATCACCTCATGTTTATTTAACAGCCCGTGCTGTTATTTATATACTATACAAAGTGACCGCCCAGTGAGTAATACATTATCCCTTTTTCGGACTATTAGCTAATATCTCAGAGGGGAGTGGGATTGTTCCTAAATGTATAAAAGGGCTCAGCAAGTCTCCCATTTTCATCAGAACTCGACGGTTCAACCCCTCACAGAAACTTACAGGTGCATCTGCATTCTTCTAACAATCTTGACAAGCCGAGAAGAATTATTACCAACAAACTCACAAAATTTGCTATCTACTTCGGTTTGCAAGAAACCTACATGTACATCATATTTCGCATATCAATATTCGTCTTGAATTTTTGATAACCCTAAAGGTATTAAATATACTACGAGCTACTGGCAGGTAAGATCATTAATTTTCTCTAAAGATAAAGACCAGTTCTGGTCATGCGATTTCATTGTGAAAGAAACGTTGTGGAATCAATTAGTTAAGAACAGGTTGATCATCTAGCATATAAGTATTGGTGTGTACTGCAAGGTTCTGGAATCATCAAAATAAGAAGAAATTTGGCCCAGTCTTGGTAAAGTTACAAGCACTGTACACAGAAAGATGTATATAGGAATACGCGACACGTGCACGAAACGGGCGCGATATCTATCAGGTCCAAATAGATATAATAATTTACCAAATATATCAATTAGTAGGCGGTTTCTCGGCAAATCTTGTATTATCACGTATTAGTCAAAACATATTCTTTCACATGATTGGTAATAAGAGCTTTCATTTTATTTTTTGAGAGGGGGGCGTTTCCAAAACTGTTTTTTACCTTTAATCCCATTTATAATTCTCCTTAATTGATTGTTTCATATTTAATTGGTTCTTTATAATTCTAAAACTATTCAAGCAAGTTTGTGTTATCAGTTATTCAAAATTACTTTCTATTGCATGAGTCGGAAACTATGAATCACTTTGTTGTTTTGTAATCCTATTTAAACACCCTGATTGGGCTGAGCGCACGAGCATTTACATGTACATGCTTATGCTGCTCCCCAGGAAGGAGCTCTTAGTTACTTGATTTTGCTGTATTTGATCTTTTGTACTATTACTATAATATGATTGTGTTACATGGCATCAGCTGGTCAAATTGTAAGTTTTAGGCCAAATTAAAAAAAAAATGTTTAGCGTCCTGTTTTTTCGAAAAATAGGAAGGAGGAGGTCCTTTTTTTTCTTTTTTTTCTCTCTCAAAATGGCCGCCCAAAATGGCCGCTCGGTACATTTTCCCTGACAGTCGGGCTATTTTTCAAGATGGCCGCCGACATTATTTAAATTTTGTTTTAAAAATCAGAAATAGATCCATTTTAGCAGTGTTTTTCATGTTTTTTTTTCTTTAAAAAAAAAAAAAAAAAAAAATCAACAAATTTCAACAAATTTCAAAAAAAGAAAAAGAAAAATAGGAGGCGGCCCCAAAAAAGGAAGCGGGCGGGGACGCTAAACATGTATATTTCTTTTTTACATGGCCTTATATGTGATGATTTCATATGTTTTTAAATGTTACTTTTTTTTTATTGCTGTCGGTAACTAGTACAATTTATAAGAATCCATGCATGTTCCCTGTACACATCTGTGCATTACTGTACATGTATGCATGGAGATATAAGAAGAGATCTCCATGATGTATGTACCTCACTGTGTAGCTTTTGTGTACTGTTTGCCTCAATGAACATTTGGGTCAACAGGATTACTCCAACTCAAAGTCCAGTCCCATAGTCGTAGTCTGCGCAGTTCCATAGACAATAAGGCCAAAAAAAAAACAATAATTTGGTTGTCCTCGACTGCTTTTTTAGACTAGGAGCGGGCGGGCGAATTTTCTTTAACCTATTTTTGTGTGTCTTTTTTTGAATTCCCCCCCCCCCATTTTAATTTTTTTTTGTAATAATTTTTTTTTCCATGAAAAAAAAAACATTGGGATGTCAAGCAATTAAACAAACAAAGTCTATAAAACACTTTAATATGGTAAAAGAATAGTTTAATGTACAATGAATATCAAGACCAACACAGAAAGTATTTTTGGCTTTGAAATACAGCACCTTTTAAATCTCCATTGTACTACTTATAGCTACTTGCGCCCTCTAATCGGTGACCATTGCTCCCCCATGATCCTCTTTATCTTATGTTAACTGAGAGCTGATTATATGAGATAACCACCTGTTAAGTGACCTTGCAGGGTGGTCTAATCCCTCCTATAAACTAGTACAGATGGGCTTTAAAATGAGTTTAAGAATGCTCAGAACCTGATTTGAATTAACGGCATTTTGAAATAGAAAAATAAAAATGGCAAGTTTAATAAATAATACAGAATTGCGTACTGAAAAGACCAAACTGGCATCGGGACGCATTTTGATCCTTGCAAATGCATAAAATGGTATTTTAGGCATTTAAAATGTTGCTCCCCCCAACAACAAAAAATAGATTTAAAGAAAAAAAAAAAAAATACGAGCGGCCCGAAAATGACGAGCGGGCGGTCGAGGACAACCAAATGATTTTTTGTTTGGCCTTATTGTTCCAGATTCCCCATGGTAAACTAAAATAACTCTCGGGGATCGTGCTTTTGCTATTGCTGCCCCCACACTATGGAATAGCTTGCCCATAGACATACAAAGCAATCCATCTCTTAATGTCTTCAAATCCAAATTAAAAACATACTTGTTCAATTGAGAGATCCTATTTTGTAGAATTTACTAAAAAAAAAAGGAGCTCTTAACCAGCGCAGCTGAATGCATCTTGTATAAAAGCTGCGCTATATAAATTTATTATTATTATTATTTTATTTTTCTACATAATATGTAATACATGGTGAACATATATAGATATATATGACACTAGGGGCAAAAATCAAAACATTATATGTTCCATACGCAGATTTGCTGTACGACTCTCAAAGTTGAACCCAACAACAAATAACATTATCTGTTCCAAACGCAGATTTGACGTACGACTCTCAAAGTTGAACCCAACAACAAACAACATTATCTGTTCCAAACGCAGATTTTACGTACGACTCTCAAAGTTGAACCCAACAACAACACCAAAAACCAAGATGGCCACCTACGAAGATGACGTTGCAGCCCTGGTCGTTGACAACGGATCGGGTATGTGTAAGGCTGGCTTCGCAGGCGACGATGCACCACGAGCTGTCTTCTCATCTGTCGTCGGTAGACCTAAACATCAGGTAAGACTAGGAATGATAAAAATTGTTTTATTTCTTTGAATCACTTTTTTTAAAGGGTGAAATATTGCCTTTCCAATAAAGTGAAGAAAAAGAATTTGTCCTTCTTCTAACCATTTCAATAATTTTCAAGGAGAACTGTACTTTTCGCCAGGGGGTTGCAGATCTTGCCCGAATTGTCTTGTTTCTAAATGTTACGCACGAGCGAAGCGAGTAATCCAATATTCCTGTAAAAAAATACTGTTTTAATCCTTAAAATACACTAGAAAGGGTATGCATTTCTCAATGTTAACTACAAATTGTAGCACATTGGTGCCCAAATATAAGATACCGATTTCCCGAATATTTATATTTTCAACGTTTTCATGGGGTGGGGACGCGGGATGGTTGAAGCCTTAAAGGTAATACAAAGTTTTGGTATAAGGTCATGAATTTGGTTCAAATGAACATATTGGAAGCATATGCGATCCGACAATATTAAGTGATCGTTGTCGCCGTTGAAATCGAGTCTAAAGTTATACAATTGTAAATAATATACTCTTTAAGATGTATAGCTCCCTCTCAAGGTCGAGATATTAATTAAGCCATAAAACAATGTTTCTTGACTAAAATCGACCGATTGGCTATTCCCGTTGGAAATTATATATCACAACTACATATTCTGAGATTTTCATGGTCGCAGCTACCATTGTATGGCTGTAAGCGCTATTTCAAATTTATCAAAATTTACCGGGAGCACCGGTAAATTTTGATATTCAATTTGTCTCAAAAGCAGAAGTGTTTTAGAGGCTAAATTTTCTAGTGCTTATAATACATCCACAGGGGCATCAAAATATATCAAAATTGTAAAGAATCACTATTCAGCCAATTTTCAAAATTTCCCAAAACTTTGTATTACCTTTAAGCCCCATATCCTGGTTTTGAACGCATATGCCTGGTATATCCTTATGTTATACTTGTATCCTCTATTTTTTAATCACAATAAATAATTTACACTAGGGCCCCGTCTTACGAAGAGTTACGATTGATCCAAATCAATCGCAAGTCCCCCAATCAATCGCCAGTTTGCAGTCTCCTATCTCTTATGTACTTACATGGTTGCGATTGATATCAATTGTGTATAAGACGGGGCCCAGAGCTTAATAATGGAACTAAATGAAATTCAAATTAAAAAGTAAAAAAGAATGTGACAGTCATTTTTCTTTCTCATATTTCCCCCAGATGGTCATGGTTGGCATGGGTTCGAAAGACAGCTACGTCGGCGACGAGGCCCAAAGCAAGAGAGGAATTCTAAAGCTCAACTACCCGATCGAACACGGTATCGTCACAAACTGGGACGATATGGAGAAGATCTGGCATCACACCTTCTACAACGAGCTCCGTGTCGCCCCCGAAGAACACCCGATACTCTGCACTGAGGCTCCGATGAATCCCAAGGCAAACAGAGAAAAGATGACACAGGTAATGATCCATTTCCCCTCTCTCTCTCTCTCGGTCTCTGTTATGTCTTTTTTTCTCGGTCACATGCTGTAGCTGATTAATTTTTAATTAAGACGAACTCCTCTTTATCTATAAAGGAAAACTTTCCGAGGAATCTCTTTCTCTTGTTCACACTCGATTAAACTTTCAAATTGTATTATGATTATTTTCTATGACCGTTTACACCTCATCTTTATTGTTGTTGTTGTTGTTGTTGTACCTCATGCAGTTCCCACCCCCCCCTCTTTTCTCTCTCATTTTCTCTCTCGTTTTCTGTTATGACTTGCTTTCTCGGTCATATGATTAAAAAAAAAATATGTCATCACGAAAGCTGCTATATCTATCTGGAAAGATCTCATGTGGAAAAAAAATGAAATGAAAACTTTTTTTTCAATGAGCTTCATTTCTTTCCACCTACAGATAATGTTTGAGACCTTCAATACTCCAGCTTTCTACGTAGCTATCCAAGCTGTCATGTCCCTCTACGCCTCAGGTCGGACAACCGGAACCGTCTTTGATGCTGGTGATGGCGTCTCCCATGTAGTGCCGATCTATGAAGGATACGCCCTCCCGCATGCCATTCATCGTCTTGATCTTGCTGGGCGTGATCTTACGCATTCTTTGATGGGGGTTCTCGCTGAACGAGGAACTCGAATGGTCACTTCCGGTAAGTTACACAAAAATGTCTTTGTATTAGTTATTTGGAAGAGGTTTTAGCAATTGCAAAGCGTAGAGGAATGACGGGCAAAATACACCCCTCCCCTAAAAGGGATCTTACTTGCAATTACATTATTTAATGAACTGTAAATTTAAGACAATTCGATGAACTGATTAGTGGCACCGAACAACTGGCTACAACTGGCCACCCCCTTGAAAACCAATCGGATTTGCCCTTCCATTTTCTAAAATCTCGGAAATAGATTCGCCTATGAAATTCAGTATGATAATTCGTACTTGATTAGCTTATTAGCATCATTAATTTTTACGAATAATTTTGTCATAAAAAAAAAAATAAAAAAAATTATGCATCGTGTTTGTAGTATAGTTGTATGTTGTGTCATTTTGTATAGGCACTTGACAATCATTCACGAGCTATTCGAGTATGAAGATGACCATGATAACCTCATAATAACAATTTTGCCTCGGTTCTAAACGTGTTCGTCTTTTTCACCTCTCAACCAACAGCCGAACGAGAAATAGTCCGCGACATCAAAGAGAAGCTGTGCTACGTCGCTCTCGACTTCGACCAGGAGATGAAAACCGCTGCGTCGTCATCGTCACTCGAGAAGAGCTACGAGCTCCCCGACGGTCAGGTCATCACCGTCGGCAACGAGCGATTCCGTGCTCCAGAGTGTCTTTTCCAACCGTCTTTCCTAGGCCACGAGATGGCCGGAATTCATGAGACAGTCTACAACAGTGTCAATAAATGCGATATAGATATCCGCAAGGACCTTTACGCCAATACGGTGTTGTCTGGTGGCTCCACCATGTTTCCGGGATTCGCGGACAGGATGCACAAGGAGCTCTCCGCCCTGACTCCACCCTCCATGAAGATCAAGATTATAGCTCCTCCTGAAAGGAAGTACTCCGTGTGGATCGGGGGCTCCATCTTGGCTTCTCTCTCCACCTTTCAGGACATGTGGATCAGCAAGCAGGAGTACGACGAATGTGGACCAGGGATCGTTCATAGAAAATGCTTCTAAACAGATGATTAGGAAAATATTTTGAACAGGATTTCACTCCAAGATGCCCAATGTAGAAGTTTTTGGTCGAGTGGATACGTCGCCGGACTGTCGATCACAAGGTCCGTGGTTCAAGTCCCGCCGCGGCACTAATGTCCTTTGGCAAGACATTGATCTACCTTCGCCACACTCAACCCAGGTGAAGTAAATGGGTACCTAGCAGGGTTAATTCCTTGAAAGCTGGAGCGCTGTAATGGCAGCTATGCTAAAGCGGGGGTTATAATAGCCTCGGAATAGAATTTTTTAGATAGATGGCGCTATAGAAATGCCTATTATTATTATCATTATTAATGTGAGCCAGGGTCATTCACTGAAAATTATTTTAATACGATTTTCCGAACTTTGCCGAAATAATGATGCGATGTTTTGGGAGTTTTGGAATACAATATCTTGACAATTCTAAAAGTGCCCAGAACCTAGTAAGTGCTTTTATAATGTATTTCAGGAACTCAGCGAAACGATGGTTTATTCTGAAACTTCCGTAAAAATAAGCAATATACTCTTTTGATTTCGAAAAGGCTGTACATATAACATTGGTTTTTAACATTGTTAGCCGCACCCCCCCCCCCCATTCAGAGGGTTTTGTGAATGGCTAGTACCAGGCCATAAGGTACAGGAACATAAGAGTTACAAGCAGCGTACTTACAAAATATTCAGTCAATATGATGGCTGAATTTGCTTCACTTAACTGTGATAATTGTTTATTCCTCATACCCCGATGACTTTTTAATGTACAAACTAAATAGTTGTGCATTAAAAGTGTCAATACCGTGTAAAGTATTATTTTCATTTATTTTATTCTACTTTAAAAGTTAAATAATTTATGGTTGAAATATCTGATAGTACCAGCAGACAATATTATAAATTGTTTTGAATGTTTCATATATATTTCACTTATTTATAAATACTTTATAATCGTATTGGATTTGTCTGTTTATTTGATTAATTGTATCGAAAGGTTTTTAGGAATAATTAATATGTATTAATACCACTTTATCCTAATACACAACATATGCAACGGGTATATACCATTAACGGCATGAACGCGCTTGTTTGTCGATATACGTTTACTGTACATCATTACATGTATTTGTTTTTTAAAAGATTGCTGGCGGTCACGTTGACTTTTTGTAAATAAATAAATTATTTTCATTTTTTCACTATTGATTACCTCGAAAGCTATAGAATATTGTATATACATATGAAATAAATATATATATATATATAGATATATATATATATATATATATTTGAAATAAATATCTACAATTTTAATCCAAATTCTGCAAAGACTACATATTAATAATTGCAGAGAGAGAGAAAGAGGAAGGGAGAGAGAGAGAGAGAGAGAGAGAGAGAGAGGGGGGGGGGGGAAGAGAGAGATAGAGAGAAGTGAGAAAACAAAGGTTGTAGACGACTGGAATAAGTATGCAAGAGGTAAAGAAAGAGTGAGGGAGACTTGGGGGGGGGGGCTGAGATAGGGGAAATAAAAGAGCGATAGATAGATAGTTAGATAGACGGATAGAGAGAGAGAGAGAGAGAGAGAGAGAGAGAGAGAGAGAGAGAGAGAGAGAGAGAGAGAGAAAAAAAAAATAGAAAAAAGAGAGAGATACTTTATAAAAAGTCAATGTTTGTTTTCGTTATCTAATATCTATAGGAGTTCCTGAAACGAACCGTATTGTCCTCCCCTTTAAAAACAAAAATACTGACCCGCTAAGTGTTCATTGGTTGTATGGCCTGTATATATTTGTTTGTTTGTTTGTTTACGAATACATTGCTCTTCTATGCAATTAAGATATGTTTCGCTCTCAGTTTGGTTAATTTGAAACGAAATGAAGCAGACAAGGCAAGCTAAAACGTAGAAAATGAAGAAAGAGCACTCCTTTATTTGTCATTATCGTCATCATCGTTATTCATAAATCCAATATCAAATATGAAACATGCACATGTTTTAATTAAACCACAGATAAGAGTTTCTTGTTTATGTCTCACTGCAAAAGTAAACGATATGTTGAATTAATAAAAGAATAAAGTGACATAATGACATCATAAAATTATATACATTCTTTTTAAGGGTTGTACTATTACCAACTTCAAAGTAACGCTCATTATCAGGATAAAACTTTATAGTATAAATTGACTTGTGATAATAACAATGTACTTCGAAACAACCTAGCTCAAAATCGTTCTAAATTATTTTCATAATGAGGCATCGGTTGACGGACGAAATCACCGTATGCACAAACTAACAAAAACGTACTGCAAATCACAAACCACATTGTCTATATCAGTGTTTTTCAACCCTTTTTTTAGTCACGGCACCTTTCTAAGATATGAATAGTTTCGCGTCACCCCAATAAGCAATCCCAAACTTATACATTTTGCATCACTCTAGCTGGCTCTGGGCAATATACTTAACAGACTATTTTGTTTCTAGATTTTGCGAGCGAGCAAAAAGAAAACTTGAATATGGTAGAAATGTAATCAAAGCACACTACATGTAAGATGTAAAATTATGTATTTTGGCATCTTGCTGCCGAATACACCAATACAAATTCATATATTCAATCACCTTGATTCACGCATATGAAAATATTGAAACATGTCGTTGCCCGGAATTATCCTGTTTCTAAATGTTGCGAGAGAGTGAAACGAACGAGGGTGGTATAATTGTAATTTCTATAACTAAAGGTGTATATAATATAAGATATATTCGGACACCCCGAATATGACGATATTCGGGCACCTCACTGTCGAATAAAGGAATATTCGGGCACCTCCAAATATGAACGTATTCAGACATGTTGCTCCCTTAAACCATGCTGCTTCTAAATGTTTTGTGCTAGCGAAGCGAGCGAGGAAGAAAAACAATTTATTATCTTTAAAATGTTATCTCCTCATGAAAATCCATAAAGGTGTATAAAATGTCGCTTTCATGAAAATGACGCTATTCCAAAATATATATATTTGTAATATATAACTTATTTCTCTCGCGGCACCCTTACAAAGATTTTTTGCGGCACCCCGGTTGAAAAACGCTGGTCTATAGTGACACGCAGCTAGTTTGGAAGATTTGGAGTTAATTATGCATGGTTCGTAGGCAGTGATATTTCCTGAGTCATTCGGTTTCATACCCTGTCTGGCAAAAACATTGCAAGTGCTTAGTATAAGCTCGAATGCAGCACTTTAGAAACCAATACAATACATCAGTTGAACATCACTTGTATCTAAGAATATCGGCAGCCCCGGTCGGCAGCTCAGTAGGCCTGTAAAAGGGGCATCGATTTGCGGTTGATGTATTTGATCGTAAGTCATCCAATCAATCGCAAATGACAATCTCATATTTCCCCCCTTCATATTGGCGATTGATATCAAACTTAAATTGAGTTGTGACCAATACCGATCAATTGCAACTTCTTATACTTACATCATAGCGGGCCTGGAAGTGCCATTCAGTTTGTTCCATTATATGGATTGTATTGGCTAAGTGGTTACTTGAAATGATGAGGCCTTAACGAGTGGAGCAGTGTGAGTAGTATTTTTCATGCAACTGCAAGAAAATTTCGACACAATGAATATTCCATGGGTTGTATTAGATTAACTTGGTCACGAAGAAGAGTCAACTAAATGAATTAGGAGCGAGACGTACACTACCACCAACTAACTACCTTGTTGAAATGATATACAGCATCATGATACAATATTTACAGAATACAATACGATGACATGTCCAAACTTCAAATTAAATTCCATTTCTTATACATCATATCTACAAAGTAATATTTATTACCATTTTGCTGTAAAGTACCATCAATTGGTTTGTGCAATTCACAGTATATCATGAGTTTAATATTGTCCGTATTGTCTCCCGCACAATGAATCTCTAAACGAATACCAGAAAATATTCTAATATCACAAGGATTACATATCCATCGTCGCATTGTATTGCTTTATGAAATGGGAGGACAAACATAATCGAATTCATAAGGAAGAGTACATGATCATCGATACAGGCCTGGCACAGTCGCCCTGAGAGAGATTCGCCACTACCAGAAGAGCACTGAGCTTCTCAGAGCTTCTCAGTTGCAATGAATGTAATCTTATTCATATTCTACTTGCGATACATTTTCAATAACTTGTTATTTCATCAATCAATAAGATGAGAAGTCCAATGTGCGTTTTTCTTACTGTGATAATAACAAAAGAAAATAAAATGAAAAATATCTCCTTTCGATTTGTGATATGCAATGACCGCATAATTATGTCGTTATATTTTTGTTACTTATTGTTTGGTGTAATTGAAAGGGAGGGGGCGATTACCAATTTTTATATTCTGCATCAATATCACCTTCAAAATTCTTTCATCACCAGTTCAAAGGGATGTTTTCTTGCAAGTTTATGCGCTTTCCAAAGCGGCGAACACGTTTCAATCGTACGAAGAATGTATAACATGCACAACATTTACTTACTTCAAGAAGCTCATGATTTTTTTTTATATAAAATAAAGAACCCTTGATTTCGATAAACTGTACTTCTTATAAATTCGATAAAAATCTTCATAAAATCTCCATAAAACTGCACGATCACAAAAGTGAGGTAGTTTGTTTCTGGGCGGACACTCGAAACGACTACATAGGAGCAAAATAATAATGATAATAATAATTAATCAAAATCATAAATAGATTATTTACTTGTTAACATTTAAGGAGCTGTGCGTTTCATGTCCTTGATAAGAACGTATTGTATTGTGCGGTGCTAGAATATTTAGTACGCTGTACATCAAAAATATCAAAGGCAGGGGCGTACGCAGGATTTTTTGAAGGGGGGGGGGGGGGGGTTTAAAATCTGGCCCAAAATATTTTGCTCCCAAAAATTTAAAAATCGCGCCGGCCGGAAAGTCGCTCAGGGGGGGGGGGGGGGGGTAAGAGGACATTTTTTTTTTTTTTTTTTTTTTTGGTATCGAAATTTGCAAATTTGACATTTTGCTCCGTTGGGGGGGGGGGGTAAGGTCATCTATTTGAGGTCGGCCATGGGAATTTTTCTTTTCTTTTTTTTTTTATTTTTTATTTTTTTAATTTAAAAAAAACAACAAAAAAAAAAAAAAAAAAAAAAAAACAATCCAAAAGGGGGGGGGGGGGGGGGGTTAGGGAAATTTAGGGGGGGTTTACACACAAAAAATTACCAAAGGGGGGGTTTAACCCCCCCCCCCCCCCCCCCTGTGTACGCGCCTGATCAAAGGTATAACCCTCCTCTCAAGTTGTTCAAAACTGACCCTGTTTCATATAAGAAGTCCTATATACGATACTCATTTCATTTCTGTTAGAGAATACCCATACATGATTTTTTTTTAAAGCCATACTAATTTTTGTGCGACAGAAGTTTCCTGTAATATATTGACAAATCTATTGAAAATAAAGACATAAAAACAGAAGCTATTATACATTAATTTGGCAAAGGTTTGCTACAATATACATAAATATGTACTGCCATGAGGGGCTCTGGCCTGAATCCTAGGTATCAGAGGTGAAACGGATTATTTTCCTGAGGGGGGACAACCCGGAAGGCCAGAGTGAATTATATCTTGTCACATGACGTGTAATGAACCAATCAATAAAGTTCTTTATTGTGCAGTTGCTCTGTTCGACTGCCATGAGTAATAGGGTCACTATTCAAAGTATATATACTTGTGTCTGCTTTAAAGGTACTTTGTCCCATTTGCAGGCCAAACAGATGAAGAGGTTAAATTAGAACTTCCCTAACAACGAAAGGGCTTGAAAATGTCTTTTAATAAGATAGTAACAAGCATTAATTGTCAAATCGACTTTGATGATTGCAATCCATTTAGTAAAAGTCTGATTTTCAGACCCTCGTTCTACATAATTTGATGTTGGCAGCAATTGGGACAAAGTACCTTTAAGTTATAATAACATAATTATAACGCATACTTCTTTTTCCCTCTACTTTGAAAATATTTCTGCACACTGGGGAAGTGCCTGACACGTCCATACAACTGTACATATGGAATGTGAGTGGTGTGAAATAACTTATCGCCTACAGTCACACACGCAAACAATTGCAAAGATATCTTGCTTTCTTCTTAAATGACATTTCTCTTACATCCAATCCTCCTTTAAATGATCAATACACTGCAATTTTGTTCATGTTTCACTTCATTTCCAAACATAATAGGTACATGGTAGATAATAACACATCAATTATTACAACTAGGCGTAATAATGATAATTTTCTATATGATTTGTGCAAACATTTAATGTCTAATACTGGACTTTTAACGGAATATGTTAAAATTCTTCTGGTAGAATTGAACGAACATGATAAAAAGAGGGTCATCAAAACGCTAAAGTAGCAAAATATATTTACGAAAGAATTTATCAACTGCGGAAACTGAGACCAAATATCCTCTGAAATTTTAGTAGAATAGTTTTAAAAAATGTGCGCTAAAGGTCATGAAAAATAATGCCTACATTTCAGAATACTCCATTGACTAATATGCAATTTCATCATAAACACAATGTTACGATTGTAAAATCAGTTTTAATGACGGCTTAAAAACGAGTTGAAAAGAGCCGTAATTCAAACTCTTTTGAACAGCAACTAATATCTACTTTGCTCTTTCCCAAACAGTATTGTATACATTTGTTGTTACTCGAGGATTGCGAAAACTTTCGAGAAATTGACCTAAAGCAATTTCAATAACTTTGCCCATCACAATGTGTGTGTTAGGTAAACCAAACATGATTTTAAAATGGAATATACAATACGTTATACAAACATTTCCCTTGAGTTACCGTTACCTGACTGAAAATTGACAGTGAAGCAAAAATGAAACCTCTTGCTAGATAAACAGATCAATTATCAAAACTAGACATAATGATTATATTTCGCTATCATTTGTGCAATATAATACTGGACTTTTATCAATTTTGTTAAAATTCTTATCGTAGAATTGGAGGAACATTGTAAAGTGTCATGAAAACGCCAACGTAGTAATTATATTTACAACAGCATTTATCAACTTTGCAAACAGAGACCAAATATCCTAAAAAATATTAGTAAAATTGTTTTCAAAATTGTGCGACGAAGGTCATGATGAATAATTCGTTAGTTGATTTCTCAAAAGTTATGGGTTACAGTAAAATATTACACACCGTTACCTGACTGCAAAATGACATCGAAAAAAAATGAAACCTCTTGATATCTAACTCGTTTCTACATACGACCCTGAAAATGTTGTATATATACAAAGGCATTATACATTTTCAATCTCATTTTGTACGACCAACCAAATACACTGATGGCTCCGAATCATTATGCTAATGAGACGCGATGTCAAAGGTTAAAGTTTGGTGTCGTCATCATCACTGACAACAGGGGGTTTACCGTTGGCTGCGGGCTCTTCGTTCTCGACTTCGACGCCGTTATCTCCTTGGACTGGGGCATACTTTTGCTCGTCCTTCTCCTCGTCGCCCTCGATATCCTGCACGGTGAAGAGAAATGCAAACAAATCAGAATCACCATAGCAACTACTTAAACAAATCAACCTAACGCAATTTCAAGAGCCTTATGCCTCACCAGTTGAAACTTGAAACGTGTGCAGACGACAGTGGTGTATAACAAATATGATTTATTTGGGACATACAAAATAGAAGTGATATGATTGAAATTGCAAAGTTATTTTTTTTCGACTTGCGGTCGTGTTCAGGATGAATAAAATAAACAATCAATAAAATTTATATAATTCAATAAAATTATTATTTGTTAGAGATAAAGAGAAAGGGGAGAAAGAGACAGTGATTGGCTGAATCGCAACGACTCAGCCAGCCGGAAAGTCGGAAAGTGGGGGGGGGGGGGGGGGGGGGGGGGGGGGGGGTAGTGAGCACAATTTTTTTTTTGGTCCTCGAAAATTTTAAAATTTGCACCCCCCCTTGAGCGCCAGGGGGGGGGGGGGGCCCAACCCCCAAAAGAGGTAAAAATCGCGTGATTTTGCATGATTTTTTTCTCAAGGGGGGGGGGGGCCGGGCCCCCCTGGATCCGCCACTGTAGGGGGCTACAGAGCAAGAGAAAACAAACTAAAGGAGAGGGGAATGAATTGAACCTTGTTTAACTCTACATACCACTGGGGCTTGATAATGTTCCATCCCGCACCTGAAGAATTTCTTAACCCTCTCTGGTAGACAACAGTACATGGTATCTATGACGCTACAGAACAACATGGGGTCCAAGTCCTCGGCCTTTGTTGGACCTAAAAAATTACAACATCAGTCAATGTTTGTTGAAAATAGTCTAGTGCTCTAGTTATGTAAACGTAATAGCAAGCACAGATGTCCTCTGGTATTGCTAGCCGTCACTTTAATTATAGCATCATGAAACAGTTCTTCCTATATAAAGCATGTGTTGTGTTTGTAAGGTCTCTAGATGATCCATATTTTAATTAAATAAGTAAAGACAAATCTGTGATTTCAGAAAATTTGATTCAAAGTTTTGCTCAGCCTTTTTTCGTTGAATTCACGTCTGCGTCATACCTATCCCCGCATATAGCCGATGCGTTATGATTGCGAGTATTGTAACATGTTCAGGTGACATTTTTCGCTTCTCTTGGCTTAGTTAACATTTTCGAACGAACGTTTGGAAATTCAAACTAAAAGTTAATACTCAATCCATGCAAAATCTAAACATATTGTTTAACTAGTTAGGGCGACAAGGTTTCCATTGGTATAGAAGAAGGTATTCCTCAAGTTATGTTTTCATGCATTCTTTAATACGAAACCACAATTTGAACCAAACTTGAACTTTGATAATTTTTGGAAATTCACTTTTCATCTTTGCCCTATTCTCAACTTGTTGACAGATTTATTCTCTTCCCAATATCTGGGTCAATCGCAAAAGTACCTGTCATGAAGCTGACGATGAGGGCGACAGAAACTGTTACCAACCAAGCAACGGCGCTGTACCAAGAATACGAGAGGGCGTAGAAATCCGCAATGGCAGGTCTGAAAATAAAAATTAAAAGAAGGTGGTATAAGGTAGAATGATAGTCATGTCTTCAAACTTTCATTATTTCTTTCCGAATTGAAATGTGATCTCACCATATTTTGGTCCAAGACTTTGACCACTTAACAAGCTTACATTACAAACAAAGAAACAAAATTGTTATCACTAATCTCACACTAAGATTTTGAACATGATTCAAATGAAATGCTTCAAAATCAAAGACACCACTGACAGATTTAGAGGAGGGAAACAGCTGACCTACCGCCCCCTTTAAAACAAAATGTCAAGTAGGTCTCCCCAAATGTCAACTGTGCCATAACTGTGTCAACTGTGCACTATGTATTTTTCATGTTACACTGTAATGTAAAACAATATGATTATTCATTAAATTTTCTGCAGAGAAAAGTAATGCATATTTTGTAAATCATTGTGTTTTCTGACCAATAAAACTTATCAAGATGTGAACAGAACTGTGCCCTAAATCTTTGACCCAAAGGCACCTAAATAAATGTTTTCAAAATTTAATTTGCTTTCTGTTTTTTTTTTGTATTTGCAGTCTAGATCCCCCTCCCCCTCTTCTTCATAATTATGCCACTCATCACAAAATAATGGAATCGCCTCCTGCCGTGGCGTCATGCATACCTGTCAGGGTCATCCATCATGGGCGTGGTCGCGTTGAGCAATGTGTACGTCACCATTTCGCTGGTCTCCATCACGTCTGTGGTATAATTATTGTACATGGTGAAGTTGTCGACGGGGCAGCCGGCGGTGGAGAGGGGCGGCTTGGAGACCGGTGGAGGGTAGAACTGGGAGCCAATCTTGATCCAGAAGGTCACGAAGAGACCGGTGAAAAGCCCACTTAAAGCACCCTGAAAAATGAGATTAATAATAATAATAATACTACTACTTATAATTATAATAATAATAATAATAATATTCAGTACTTGTATAGCGCATAATGCGTTATGAAATAACATCTCTATGCGCTTCCCAAAAGCTTTGGAAACTATTACCCTAGCTTTAGCTCCGGCAGCCGTTATCAGCGCACAGTGCATTTCAAGGAATAATCCTACCAGGTACCCATTTACCTCACCTGGGTGGAGTGTGGTAAATGAAGATTAATGTCTTGCCAAAGGATAATCCACCTAGTGTATCATTATCTCGGAATATCCCACAGTATAGACCCAGATTTGGATTTGTCTTGTTTTATTGCTCCACATACATGTATTCCACATTCCAGAGAAATATAGGGGAGGGTTGGCACAAATGATGTCCACTTTAATATTTCATCATCCTAACGATCATAAAAGTGACTCTATACTTACGATCGAGTTAGTCCAAGGGAAAAACATTCCAGAGCTAAACAGTCCCAGTAAAGGTCCTCCAATCATGCCAAATATACTGAGAGCAGCCTGAAAAAACAAAACATATGAATAATAGTTTGAAATAAAATACTTAAGATTGCCATTATGTGAATATAGTTCTGCACAAACAACACTGGTGTACAGTGCTGAAATCTTATACCAATACAGATTAATCCCACACCACCACCACCACCACCACCACCACCACCACCACCACCTCCTCCTCCTCCTCCTCCTCCTCCTCCTCTTCTCCTCCTCCTCCTCCTTCCCCCCCCGCCTCCTCCTCCTTCTTCTTCTTTAACACACACAGCTCCCGATTACAAAAATCAAATCATTTTTACCGTTATCTATTCAATTTCTTCCAGTGACAGATTAATAAAACAACACGAACTGACGGATGCCAATAATGTACTTATACAAAATGACAATAAGGAAACATAGTAACGTACTTGCAAAACGTCTCCCATAACGGAGGCTAGGAAGGCCATGGCGATACACAGAACACCATAAAATGCAGCTGAAAATAGAAGGAAAAAAATATATAAATTGATTATCCAAAAAATAAGAAGGAAATTAATTTACAAGGAATTATCAACGGGGTCACACTGCCTGAATTTTCTCACGCACATTGAATTCTAAGTCGGAGCTTAGAGACAAAACTCTCATGACTTTCCGTATTTCACAATGGGATTACTAATTAATTGAGTACAAAACTCGCACGCTGCGAAAGTCATGGCTCACTTTGAAATTGATAGGAACATGCTGCGGCAGATCGAAACCATCCAGTCATGATTCGGGTGAAGAATTGAGGATAATGGATTTCACTCTCATCAATTTCCAGCAACATAACATTAGGGGCTTCTAGATTTGCACGACGAGAACGTGGACTGCCACGTGTGACGTCCTCTTAAGGCACTGGCAGTGCTCGGCAGTGCCTTAAAAGGACGTCACATTGCCTTAAAAGGATGTCGCACGTCGAAGTCCAGGTTCTCGTCGTGCAAATCTAAAAGTCTCTATTATCGCAAAAACTGTGCTCTTTCAATATCCTTTTTCATCACCCACTGAAACATGCGCACACTACAGTGTAGTGCTGCATTAGGGTAATCCGAACATGAATGAGATAAACAATGGGGTATTAAAATAGCCCTTGTGATCTACAATTTTTGTTGTGATCTTGTAGTATAATACTAATAATAATTCCGCTTTTATATAATAATAATAATAATAATAATGGTGGCTTCTCTTAACCCTATTTAGCCCGGGCTATTTTGAAACTGCATAGCCCGGGGGGGGGGGGGGGGCTTCTCAGGCCCCCCCCTATGATCTCGGCCGTGAAAAGCCCGATCGCCGCGAAAATTTGCATACATGTCAAGTGAAGTGTATAGAATACTATGGTAATTTCAATTTTTTGAAAAATTCACTCATTTGCATATTTATGGTAATTTATGCAAATAAGGTCATTAAATTCACATTTTTGCCCATAAATCAGACATTATTCATATTTAAGCATTCTTTCTCACTACATATATTTGTTAGACCATTTGGAATAATAATACAGCACAAAAATTTGAAAAACCAGGGTTATTCCTTATGTTATCTATTGTTTTGATAATTTCTTATGTATTTCTTTGTTTTTTTAACTTATGTATTTTATTGTTTTTGTTGTTTTATTTCATTTCCAACTATAATTCAACTATTTTGACCCCAAAATAAACACCTAAAATCTAAACAAGACCAAATAACCAATGTTTTACCTCTTTATTTGAAAAATGAGATTTCCATATGTTTTGTACACAAATCACAAAAATGAGCGATTTTCGGGCTGACATGCGAAGACAAAAGGACACGTGACTTTGTAATGGTAGGTCCGATTTTCGAAAAATTTCTTTCAAAAGTTGCGCAAGACTCGAAAGAAAAAAGTCACAAAATTTCAGTGCAAGATTTTCTTGCGTTAAAAAATTATCGCGAAAAATGTCGAGGGGGGGGGGGGCTTCTCAAGCCCCCCCCCCCGGGCTAAATAGGGTTAAAGCGCACATGTCCGTCACGTTGTGACACTCCTGGCGCTGCCCCGATTATTACCCTGGCTTTAGCAAGGCAGCCACTGCGGCGCTTAATTCATCTATGAAGTATCTATGAAGTCTCTATAAAGTGCTTTACAGATATACTATTAATATTTTATAAATATTTTATAAATATTTTATAACAGGTTCTCATCATGAATGTATGAATATAGCTTATACTAATTTTTTTTTATCGTTTCAACCCCTGATAGATGACAATAATCGTATTTTCCTTTTTTTGTTTTTAAGCCTGTCTGTACTAGTTTGGCCAGGGGGGATTATACCTTCATGCAAGGTCACTGACAGGTGGTTTTCTCATAAAATCAGCTCTCAACTAACATAAGAAAAAGGGGATCATGGGGGACAAACAGGCACCGATTAGGCATTGTTTGCTATATAGAGGGCGCAAGTAGCTATAAGAAGTGCAACGGGGCTTTAACTTACCCAGTAATTTTGTGATCTTGGTGTATTTTTCTTCGGGCATATTTGGATAGATTGACTTGACGATGTCCTCTCCGGTCACAGCAGCTAACGAGTTCAGACCGGACGATACAGTACTATGGACGAGATGACAACAGAGTCACGGTTTGAACTTTGAACTATTATCATGAGGCCTTATATCTATACATGTATATTCCCATCGAAAATGGGGGAAGACAAACCAAATCTGTCGGTCCCTCAATATTTAATTTCCCGGTAAAGGATTATAAAGCTGTTGTGCAGACATAACAGAGGTTCTAAAATAACATTCAACGATAATTTCAAAAAGTTAATATTAATTTTCACGAATTGCCGAAAAATGGCACAATTATTTTGAAGGAGTGTCAGGATAATTTCCATCCCACATCTAGTTAAGCGCACATAAAGTTATGTGAAATATTTATTTTTTATTTCATTTTATTTTATTGATTCTATTCTATTAAAACCAAAATATTTCTAATAATATTTCTACTATCATGATAACACTTTTTGGTGCTAATATCAGTGTCATACCAGCACTTTCCTTACTACTTCCTTTCCTTACCAGCAAAGTAACATTATTTTATTTTATTGATTCTATTATATTAAAAAAAAATATTTCTAATAATATTTCTACTATCATGATAACGTTTCTTTGGTGCTAATAACAGTGTCATATTCATACCAGCACTTTCGCAAAGCAAAGTAACATTGGCGACACCCCCCCCCCCCCCCCTCCCCCGGCGCTTGTAAAATGAAATAAAATGGCTACGCCACTGCATTTGACATAAAATTCGTATACCTGAGGGCGGCACTAAAAGCTGCCGATACAAGGAGACCTGGTAACCCCGGCCGGTTGCCGAAGATGTCCATGACGAGGTAGGGTACGAGCTGGTCAGTCTGGCTGACCTTTCCCGAGGTAAACGGGTCGCAGTCGGCGTAGTAAGCGTACATGACGATGCCGGAGAGACAGGCGAAACAGACGACGAACAGCATGCCGATGATGGCGTAGAGAACAGCTCTAAAAAGTGACGGAAAGCAAGCAATCGAAAACGAGGGTTTTTATTGGGGTAGTATGCATTGCAAAGAAATGCAATACAGAAGTTACTTGTAATTAACTAGCACTACTTGTTAATGCGCTGTTGCTGTAAAAGTGATTCCACCATAATTTGAATTTTGCAAACTCATTTTATAATTAGAAAATGGCATTATTTTCATATCCTCATACAAGAGGGATAAAAAAAAAAAAAACAAGACCAGAAAATGAAGACGAAAGGAGGGAGAGAGAGAGAGAGAGAGAGAGAGTTCGTGTGAGAAAGAAGTAGAGAGAGAGATAGAGAGAGAGAGAGAGAGAGAGAGGTTGGGGGGGGGGGGGGGGGAGGGGAGTGAAAGAGGGGTGAAATTGCTATGTTTGAAAAGGGCAATTTTTGGATGTCCATTATTCATGCGGAACATAACATGCAGCGCCATTTCGGGGAGTACTAGGGGTAACTGTTTTTCCCGATGTGGATCCCCTATAGCCTACGTATGGGAATTTCATAGGGTAGGGGGGGCGGGGCACTTACCGTTGGGCCACCTTCACGTTCCCACAGGTGAGGTACCTCTGAACCTGACTCTGGTTGACAGCGTAAACAGCTGTCCATGTGAACGTCCCTCCTATGATCACGGACCAGAACGTGTGACGGACCTTAGGGTCGGGGTTGAAGCTGGAAGGAAAGAATGAATAATTGGCTAAGTTGATACAGCTACATGCAGCTACACTGTATTAAATAAGCGGTTTCAGGAGCTAAAATATACAATGAATTACCCTATCATATTAAAAATTGTAAGTCGCTGCAAAGTTTTAAAAAGAATATCAAAACCTTTCAGTTTCCCTTGTAAACATATTTTCACGTTAATTTGACCTTTATTTATTGCATTTCATTCATCTAGTTTTCTCAATTTGATAATTGTATTTTTTGTCCTTATAATTGTTAATGCGTGTTTTTCGTTACCTATGTTTAATTATTGTATATACCATGTATATTTTACCTTTGTATGTATGTTTTGAATTCATGTTATTATTGTACATGTTTTTATGTGATGCAGGGCTCTCTGGGAGAGCAGGTTCAGAAATGAACTTGAATGAGACCACCCTGTTAAAATAAAACTATAATAAATAAAAAAATAAAATATCTTCGAAACAATCTGCTTCGCAAGAATGAAAAGAAGATAGAAATAAGAATTTGATAAGATACATTTTGAATGGTTTATTGACTTATTAAATGCTTACTAGATTGATGGTCTGACTGACTGACTGACTGAATGACCTACTGACCTACTGACCTACTAATCGAATGCTTTTCATATAAATTATTATTATCAAACCTTGTTGATACCACAAAGAGCGGCCCATGTCAATGTTCCCCTATGACTATATTATGAGTTATGAAATGCTCAATTGAATGATTTGTTGAATGACTGATTAACAAACAAAAAATGAATGAATGAATGGATTCAATTAATGTTTGATAATAATTAATATGAGTAAGGACAGAATGAGTAACTTTGGTTGACACTAGAAACAATTGTCCATGTGAATATTCCCTCTATGACTACGGACAAGAACGTGTGACATTATTTTGTCGGGTATGAAGCTCGCAGACAGAAATATGACGAAAGATAAATAATGAGTATCTGATTAACTTGCTTAATTGATTGACTAATTAATTGACTGATTGATTGTGATCTATTAAGTAAGTGATCGATTGAATGACAGATTGAATATTTTGTTGATTTATTAGCTACAGTACTAGTTGGCTGGCCGATTCACAGATGGGTTATTTGTTGATTAACAATGATTGATTTCTGAGTTGGAATTTCATAGTGGGAGGCGCGATGGCTCATTTGGTAGAGCAGTGGTCTCGTAATCCGGCGACCCGGGTTCGAAACCAAGTCGATGCGCTAGTGCCCTTTGATAAAGCATTCATCCTCATTACCAGTTCCAAAGGAGAGAACCAAAGGAGAGGACCTAAGGCCGTCCGTCCTATATATTTGTTTTATACTAACAAGCGTTTATGCTTTATACTTAGCAGTCAGGTAAAAAATAATCACCACTACTACGTCTAGCTTTTGGTCATTATCTTAAATTTACTTATAAATGATTCATTGATCCTTTGGCAAGACATTAATCTACACTTGCCGCTCTTCATCCAGGTGACTTATAATTATGGCTAACCATATAAAGAAGATTGTTCAAGAGCCTTAAATCATGTAATAGCTCGTCTAAAGGTTGGGGTGATACTCGACATGCACTAAGAAGACCTGTAGTGTAGAGTATAGTAGCTGTGCTATTTAAATGTATTTCCGCATGCACAGCCTATAGAACTGGGGGAACAATAAGCCAATATGCTTCCATATTGTAGTAAAGACACGTTTTAATGTTGTTTAGTTAACCATTGTCTGCATGTCTCCATGTCTTTTATGCACCCGCCTTTTCAATTACTCCGGCAGCACTCCCGCCGTCTCATATCATGTAACCATCCCAAACATGACGTCATCAAATATAAAACCTTTTCATATTTTATTTCCATTCAGCTGCTCACTGGGTGACCTTTGACCTCCGCTATGTTGCTACGGGAAGAGGGTTGTTGACAAACGCGAAGGAATTCGTAGTAATTCGTATTCGACGGGGGCAAATCTCTTACATCTCAGAAATGGTTTCGTACATGCATCCGTAGTACATGTAACTCGAGTCAGATTCATTTTCGTGCTTGTCTAATATTCGATCTCATTTTGCGTGTTTTTTAGTCAACCGGTATGATGTACCGTTGTGGAGCCCCGGCGTGGAACATTTAGGCCTAGAAAAATATGAAATCCAAAGTTGTGTTGTTTAATATACAGCCTTGATCAATAATATGTCATGATTTTTGATCCCCGGGCATCTTACCATACTGTGTGAAAATTCCCTCCCCTACAAGTACATCGCCAGACTTGCTCAAATCGAAGTACCATAGCAAACACTCTCATTTTCTCACACTCTCTGAAGAATCGATAATACAAATACACATCATAAAACATTAAACATTTGCATTTACATTTTCTAATAAGAGTTACGCTTTTCATGTCGTGTGTGGGTTTAAAGGGTGTAGCGATATTTGCCTTTCACCATGAACAGGTATACAAACTACGGTTTGTTTACATACTTTTTTTGGTTCTGAGTCGATCAAATCTAAACTGAACCTGACACGAGTATCTTTAAGGTAATGTTTCCCTTTTGCAGCCAACATCAAATTCTGTAGAATTTTGCAGGAATTATGAATATGTCACGTTATGTTCTACCTGTGAAATTTTAACGTTAGCAGTGTCCTATTATTATTTAAATTATGCAAGGAAACCGTTTACTTTCTAGACTTCACTGCCAGACACTATTGAGTGACTGACTGACTGAGATCTTGTTTTCTTTGGTAATAACATAGGCCTATATAAAATGAGCTGTAAAGGGTACATGCGCATTTGTCTACATCAATAACCCACTTCTTGTAATGGCCAAAATTGAACTGATTGAATCTTTTTCGCAGCACAAAACGTACGACCATTCGATACGATGGTCTAAAACTGAGACTAGATATTTAAATGACCGAGATCGCTATATTCGATTCGACAACTAACGGTCGTTATTTTCCCCCGAAAAAGATATTTTAAAGCCCTTTTGTTTAGAGGGAAGTTCTAAATCAGTGCTATCTTTCAATTGCCGTTGGAATGTAACCTTTTCATTTGGGGGGGGGGGGGGGGGCCTGCAAATCGGACATACTTAGTAGGCCTACCTTTAAACATAAAGTTGATTTTTAGTTGTGAACAAAAAAAAAATGTCTGGAAGCCCTATTAAAAAGGGTTGATTATGCGGCACATAATAGGCGTATACCGCGTGTGGTATTGGAATGATCAAAAGGAAAATATATTGACTCAGTCTAGCCGAAGATCACATGCTCTGCACATTATTATAATGGGACTACAGACACGAATGGCATGCACGTTTGGTCTCGGGAGCGGGGGGGGGGGGGGGGAGGAGGTACTCAGACTTGGTTTGGACAGGGGTGTACCACCCAAGTCTTGAAATCCCTACCCATTTTTAAAGGGATCCGGTAACTTTGTCTCAGATTCTGAAAACATATTCTGGATTTAGCTCATGATGCAATGATAATTATAAACCTTTAGGTCAGTCAGGAACCCCGTGACTTTTACAAGCCGATCGCCTGTCTGATTATCAAGATATTTATGATTGGAATTACAAATTTTGAAAACCGTTCGCCTGACGGTTTTCATAACACTACAGTCTATTGGGGAAAACGAGTATGGTAAAACCGGTCACTCAAAGATTTTTACTTTTTTGAGGCACTTCTTGATCATTTTGAAGCGCAATTTTTGTAGGGCTTCAATATTACATCATATCACAGACACTGATAACACGTAGGGCCGTGTATCTCAGATTTAACATTGTTAAACGATCCCTTTAAGAGTCATTTTGGCAGATTTTTCTCGATTTTGATTTTTTTTGTTGAAAAACGGTCCCATGTTTAGTGGTATGTTTGTAAATATGTCTAAATATGTGAGTAGTACTCCTCCCCCCCCCCGATCGGGAGTTTAGCCCGATATTTTCATACTATTCTCAAATATGAGGAAATTTGAAGAGCAATACTTCTAAGGGCACATTTCTTTCCAAGATATTCTTCAGAACAAATTATCATTAACAGAATAAGAATAATATGTGAGTACTCCTCCCTCCCCCTCCAGGAGTTTGGCCCGATCTTTTCCTACTATTTCCAAATATGAGGAAATTTGAAGAGCAATACTTCTAAGGGCACATTTCTTTCAGAACAAAATTAACATTAACAGAATAAGAACTGGCACAAAAAATAAATATATATATTTTCATTTTTCATATACTCGAACTCAATCTCATCTTTAAGGGTACTATGTCCCATTTGCAGGCCCACGAAATGAAAAGGTTAACGGCATTTGAAATACAATAATAATTAAGAACTTCCCTAAAAAAGGTGGGGCTTAAAAATGTCTTCAAGTGGGAAAATAACGACTATTAGTTGTCAAATCGACTTAGGAGTTATAAAGCCAATAAGTAATGGTCTTGATTTTCAGACCATTGCACCGAATGGGCATACGTTTTATGCTGCGCAAAGATTCAATGAGTTTAATTTTGGCCATCATAAGAAGAGGGTTATTGATGTAGACAAATGCTCATGTACCCTTTACAGCTCATTTTATGTATGTTATTACCAAAGAAGAAAAGAAGCCAGTCAGTCACTCAATAGTGTCTGACAGTGAAGTCTAGCAAGTAAAACGGGTTTCTTTGCATAATTTGAATATTAGAACACTGCTAACGTTTAAATTTCACAGATAGGACATACATGACATGTTCATAACTCCTGCAAGGTTCTACAGAATTTGAGGTTGGCTGCAAAAGGGAACATAGTACCTTTAAATGAAACACATGCAGCGATGTCTGCGTATGCAGAACATGCGGGTAGGGAACATAACAGATGCACATTCAGGATGTTTATAATACTGTATAGTATACAGTCGTGACGTAGCCTTGGCATTGGGCCAGCTCTTTGCGACAGAAGGTCCGGGGGGGGGGGGGGGGGGGCTTGTTAGGTTTTACGATACACGCTAGCTTCTACGATAATTGCTCCACGGCCAATAAATCCTACTCAAACCGAATCCTTATACTCAGTTCCAACCCTGGATCTCTAAGCCTGACCGTAACCATAACCCCAACCAATTACGCAATCGCAACCCTAACCCTAACCCCAACGAAAAACGCAATCGCAAGCCTGGTTATAACCCAATATCTTGGACGATTAAAGTCCACTGCATCGCTTTTGATGTCACTCGTAAGTGGGATGTTAGCAATACATGAATCGGATTTGCAGCAAACAGGGAGTGATGTAGCATATTATCTTGTTCTTATATTCGTAATAGTATACCCTCATTCCTTTCCAATTCGATATTTTCCCTACCTTTCAAACTTGTTCTCGTTTCTAGTTTCATTTTGTGTAGCCACTTGATGAGGCAAAGTGCCCCTCCCTATCACTACGTCACTGTTCATATAGTTATCTCTTTTCCTCCGACCTCCTTCCTCTTGTCTTGCTTCATTTTTAGGCATTTGATAGGGGAAGTGCCCTCCCTGACGCTGGCTACGCCACTGTAGTCCTCTTTTTTCTTTCCATTTCTTTCTTGCTTTTGTTTGATTTATAGCCCCTTTACGGAGGCAAAGTGCCCATCCCGACGACGCTACGCCACTGTTTACACTCCTCGGCAGCATCGCGCGTGGCATACCGGCTTTAGACCGTCGTATTTCAGCCTAGCATCTGTCAGGGATAATCCGATAAAATTCAGTGACGTCTTTACAAGACGATGACGGTCGTAAATAATCACATTTTAATGATTCTTCTCTAAAGTTCATTGCGAATGTGAGCAGTCTGGTATACCCCGCGAGTACATGTAGTAAATGGCCGACTTTTAATATGCAGATTTTTCTAGAGAGTTGCAAAGGAACTAATTAAGCTTTAAGCGCTCCACATATCAGTCAATAGTGTTATCATTCAACAATTTGTTTAAATATTGGTGGACAGATTTTCAAAGATTTCTTTTTAAAGAATAAAAAATGTTTAAACAGACAGTGCCCTTACGCCCAATATTTGTTTTCATTTTTGGTTGTTCATTTCGTCTCAATTAATTTATATCCCTGGAACGTATGTTCTCCTTTGGCATAATAACCTACATATTTTGGCACTCTCCATACATGAGTAGTAATAGGAACTTATTTATTGATGGTTTATATGAGGACGTCGTAGCTATTGGAATAACGTTTGTTTGTAGGCGCCTTGAGCATCCCCATTAATTGATTGAGATTTGCACAACAGGTATTATTATCATTAATAAATATCATTATTCATTTAACTTTTTTCCCCTCGCAAATCCGGAGCGTATTACTGTCGTTTCCAACATTGCTAAAACGGTTTTTTATTTTTATAGTGGTGGTTATTTTACCTGACTGCTAAGAAATCATGTATGATTGTTAGTAAGCAACCATGGGACCGACGGCTTTAGATCCTCTCCGAGGGACCCGGTAATGAGGATCAATGCCTCGACTTTGTTTCGAACCCGGGTCGCCGGATTACGAGACCACTTGCTCTACCAACTAAGCTATAGTGCCTCCTTAGTGCAGCACATTTTCTAAATGTAGTTTGAACTTGATTATTCTCTTTAAACTATAATTGCATTCCGTCATGCTCTGGAAACCTGAATCGTATAAGTTAGAAGTAATGAAATTGTCACCTCAAGTTATCGTGACATTTAGAATATAAATGAGACAGCCGCTGTGACTCAAGAGTAGCGAGTACAGTATCGGGATGACGGCTAAACATGCTCAAGTTGGGTTAAAGACCCTTTCGGAAGTGAACAAAACGAAATAAATGAATTATATATCAACGGAAAGCTTATACGCCATAAGATTACAATATAACATCAATTATATTCCATTTTAGTGTTTGTCAGAGGAGAAGCAGGCAGCTCTCTGCAAACTCGAAATCTAAAGCTTTGAAAAAATTGGAAGTTGTCGACCTAGAAACTAGCTATCGACTTGTCTAGAACACATGAATTATGTGGAGTACGCATATTCACAATGGCTTTGCATTAATTAATCATGGCTCATCGCCTCAGCTATATATAGGCAAGAAGATTGGTTAAAATGGAAATGGCAACGTTATGTGCAAACAGAAATAAAAACAACATAACAAATATTAAATAAAATGAAATAAATCATATGTAGTACTACATAAATATTTTTAATTGACGATAATATTACGAACATCAATCATATCTATATCCATGCTCATGCTGCAATTATAATTATAAACCTCAGTCAGTCCGGAACCCCATGACTTTTACAAGCCGATTGCCAGTCTGATTATCAAGATATTTATGATTGAAAATCGAAACCGAATTTTGCGTTTGCCAAACGGTTTTCATAACACTACAGTCTATTGGGGAAAACGAATGGGGAAAAACCGATCACTTAAAGGTTATTTTGAAGCACTTCTTGATCATTTTGAAGCGCGACTTTTTTTAGGGCTTCAATATTACACCATAGCACAGACACTGACGACACGTAGGGCCGTGTATCTCAGATTAAACATTGTTAAACGATGCCTTTAAAAGAATAATAAAATATCCTTACTCGATGAAATCAATTCTTCCTCCTTCATCAGCTATTCTCCACGCCTCTTTGATACCACCGAGTCGTCTGCTTGTCTCGATCACGATAGCCAGGAAACCAATCATCATTACGATGACCTGGAAAACATCGGTCCACAATACTGCCTTCATGCCTCCCTGCGAATGAGATGGTGAAGCTTTTCATTAGGAAGTGTCTTGTATTTCTTTATTTCTTGTTTTGTATTTCTTTATTTGTTTTCTTGAACAAAAGATAATCATAGCATGATTCAAGCAAATACGTATCGAGACATGAGTGATTTTTCAGCGTTTTTTCACGTCACACCATATATCTTATCGCGGAACATCACACTGTATCACCCAACACCATCACATATCATTTCACACCACATCGCATCGCATTTCATATCGCATCGCATCGCGTCGCATCTCTTCGCACCGCACATCATCGCATTGCATCATGGGCGCGTTTATCGGGGCTTGCCACTAGATATGTACATATCGTACCCCACTATCATACCCCACTATCGAACCCCACTATACGATCGTAATATGCGGGATGTCGCGTTTATCGACTCTTCACGATTCACAATAAAGGCCTTGTCTCTTCGCAGCTGCTAAGCGCTATTTCTCCGAACCGGAAACTAGCCTGGGAATTCCTATTTGTATGTGAGGTTCAAAACAGCTTTGCGTTTATCGATCTCTCAGAAACGTGATTCTGGCTGTATGTCACATTCAAAACACACCTTTTTGCGTTTTTAGATATGCCCATATCTAAAGCCCTTTAAAAAAGGGCTTTGCGTTTATCACCTTCTAAATTTGCCTGAAAGACGTTTGAGAAACCTGATTCTAGCCAAAAATTTGGTCGATAAACGCAACCCATGTCGCACATCACATCGCATCACATCGCATCGCATCGCATCACATCGCATATCGCATCACATCGCATCGCATCGCATCGCATCGCATCGCATCTCATCATGTCGCATATCACATCGTATCGCATCGTATCGCATCGTATCGTATCGCATCGTATCGCATCGCATCGCATCTCATCGCATCGCATCAGGTCGCACATCACATCGTACTGCATCGCATCGCACGGCATCACATAATTTCACATCACACCACATCACATCATATCAATTCACATGTGAGTTTATGACAGTACACGGTTTGCAACTGTGCGCTGTGATTCATAAGCTGGCTTCGGGATTATAATCTAGCTACAGTTAAAACATTTTCATCATACGATACAGTGTACTCATGTGTGAAAGTGGTTAATCCGGGTGCCCCATGACCCAAAGCCTAAGTGTGAAAGGCTTCGGGTAGCCTGGGGGTAAACCATGGTCGAGTTCAACCCTAGGATAGGCCTAGTTATCACTCGGGTAGACTGGGGGATAACACCCTGGTAATATTTTGGTCAAACTATTTTCAGGAAATCGACCATATCGATACAAATCAAGTTCGGATTACGTAATCATTTACAATCATGTTTTGATTTGATTTGATTTGATTTATTGGTTTATGTATCTTTTCCCTTTTTCATCATACATTTTCATGAACATAATATGGTTTGATACAATATTTTAAGTGTTTATAATTTTATACAGATAATAAACGAATTTAAACAAAATTGAATGCATAATTAACATAATATGCAAGAGGGCTACAGAAATAGGCAAAGTAGCTTGACGTGCCCGCAGCCCTCAACTTAGATACAACAATACAAATAAAAAGAGTGACTTGCAGAGAAGAAAAGGAAAGGGGAGAGAAGGAGCGTATACAATGTAATATTTGAATAACTCTTTGCGATCACGTTCATAGCTGTTATTAAAGATGGTGTTAACAAAAAGATACTTACGATGGTTGTGTAGAAGGTACACACTATTCCAATGGCGAGCACAGACCCCCATAGATTGAGACCAGTTACTGCAAGCAAGACATATTAACAGTTAAATATTAACTTCAGTTCTGGTAAATATAGAAAATAAATTATCACAGAATCAAACGAAACTTACACTGAATGTTCAAGATAACAAATAAATGACAAGTGCCATAGGATTATCATGGTAGAAATGTATAGGGGCTGAGTAATGAGCATAGAAAGTTAAGGAAATCCAGGTAAGTAGGCCCGACACCATGTGCTTAACACAGGTCCTTATGTGCAAATGAGAGTTGTGGTTTGTATTGAAGATGATTTCCAGCAAGATTGTGTGTGGTTCTTTTTATTTTACTGGTTCAAACAATCAATCTACTGCAGGATAAACAATCCAGAATGAATTATAGCCATGTTATCATGACATTACTTGTAAATAATCGAACTTTCATTGATTTTGTTGAATTTATTTATTGATTCATATTTCAATCTTTTTCAGCATCTCACCTGCGCTCAGGGCCAGGGCCGGTGCATAGATCACAATGCCCATGTAGATAACCTGTAAACGAGCAAAACAATTATGAAGAGGAAAAGTTATGATAATGTAATAGATAAATAGGCCATAGTAGGCCTTCACTGGTGCCCATAAAGCTGGAATACTAATTTCTTACCACTTTTTATGTAATGAATGTGATAATATGGTTTATTCTTAATATATAAGGTTTATATCTTCTCAGAAATGTTTTTCCATTAATCTCTATGACTCTTTAGATTGGTCAATGCGTTATGATAATATATAAACTCTATTCAACAGGATAGCGCAAAAGAGGGACAGGGATCGTTAATCCAACATGATATCATTATCTTCCCTCTTTTGTTATTGTTTTTTTTTAAGAAGAAAAAAATATATACATATATATGCAAACGCATATTATGAGAATGTTTATACATTCAATTTTTTGTTAGTATTCAGCAATAATGGTCATAAACTGACTAACTTGCCCAATTCAAACAACAACGACAACAATAAAACGTATTGTCACATTCACTTCATGAAAAGAGGTATGACAAAAAAATATCAACTTTATGGGCAACTGTGTACTTGTCGTCCAGTTCGGATCATGATGAAGAAGGTAATGATAAATGGCAATAATTGTATCTACTGGTGTGAGAATTAGGGGCAGATTGTCGAGACCATATATAGCATGATACATATAAAGCATGAGACATATTTATATAAATTACTTTATTACCTGCTCCGCGACAGTTGTTTCAGAAGTCGGGACCAATTTCATCAACCAAATATCAACGGAATTCTCCCGCCTCCCAGCTTAACCCTAAACCCAAACCCAACTCCTAACCCTAACCCTAAACTTAGCCTAAGATAAAACCACAGCTGCCATCACCCTGATCCTAAATCTCCGACGACATTTTTATGTTGTTACATGCCATATTTGGAATATGAAAGCATTTGAAGAGCCATGTTTTTCAGGGAACATTGTTTATCTGATGTTCTTCCACACTTGCATTATAACAATGATAACGCTTACAAATTATTTTTCAACTCTTCCCAGAACTCAACCTTCTCGTTAAGGTTTTCCCTGACATGATCCGATTAGAAAAGAAAGAAAATTGAGGCATCGAGATAATAGTTTAATGCTATAAATAAGTAGTAATCGCAACACTCGGTGATAACTCCAGACCTATTCATGATTGTAGAACATAAAAACTGTATTTGCTTTGTAGAGTTCAACCAAAGGACTAAAGTCTAAAAGTTCACACCATATCAAACCATGGACTGATCAAACGCTCTAACAATGTAAGGATGATTTTATAAATGCGACCTGCCACCACGTGTATCTACGTCCTTACAATTATAGAATGATGTACTGAAATAATTCTAAAGGGCATAATGCTACCTTTTTTTCCAGAGAACATAATTTTGCAACATTTCCTCAAAAAATTATTTGGCGACGATTTATTTAAAAATGACAATAATTTATGTCCACGCTTTGTTTGATTCTGAAGCATAAAAGATGAGAAACTTCTTGCTCTGTCAGCTCAACATAACAAAAAATAATAGAAATAAAAGTAATTCAATTGTATGTAAGGGTTTGTAACAGTTGAAACATTTTCTCGTCGACATTCATGAAATTATGATTACACTGCAGGTTTATAATATGTATTATCTCCTACTGCTGTCAACATCATATTGATCCATAGCGATTTATGTTCAGATACTTCCAAATAATGTTTCGCAGGTCTGCAAAAAAAAAAAAAAAGATAAATCATTCAAAAAGCTAGGGAATCACGGTCATACACACTTTATCTCTTTTATTTAGGAGTGGTGTTTCAATACGTCTAAGGCAAGTTTGCGATTGTATAGCAAAATACGAAAACAAAATGCATTAAAAAAAGAATTAATATAACAACTTTTATCTTTGCGAAGTAACTTTACACTTTTCCCGGTGTTAACCCAGCAATCAACCACACCTTGACACAACCTTTGTCCTGGACTGATCCATATAAGGGCATGAAACAAATTATACAGCGGAAATTCGGCCAAGGCTGCCATTTGGGCCACTTGGCCGCTTGGCAGCTGCGCATAGTTCCGATTATACCTGTTACACGGTTCGTGGCCAAACTAATAGCAAACAAATCATGAATGTGTGACGATATGGTGCAATTACCACTTTAAATGTTCAAGAGCTTGGCTAAAGACATCTGGAAGTACCAAGATAAGAGGCGGCATTGGGACATAGCGTGACATTGGGCGGGGCCGGGGGTGGGGGGGGGGGGGGGGGGAGGGTGGTGAAATTGGGAGGGGTAGCCTAATCAACATCATTATCAAACAAATAATGAAAGGAGATGACAAGATAGCTCCACTGTTATGATCGCAACCTCGCTATAGCCATACGTCAAGGGCGATCCAACCATTGAAGTAAGTTCATATGAATGAAAACAGAAAGTAAGAGAAACAGAATGGCGAAAGTCTGAAATCGTTCGGACCAATGATGAGAAAGTTCTGAATATTTGAAATATGAGATCACTACAGATATGCGAATCTCATTTATCTCATTATCTTTTGGCAGTATGGGCGGTGGATTGTGACGCAGTAACGGATAACTCACTGATTTCTTTCTATTCTTGCAAGTGCCTACACCCTGGCCTTCGGGCATTACTCAAATTATGTTATGTAAATTAAGTTATTAAACATCGTCTAAAAAGAAAAGATTATCCCGAGTCATACAAATACAAAAAAAATACAATTATAGTTTATTTGTGTGAGTTGTAAAAATGGGAAAGTTGTCCACCAATTTTAAAAGCACTTACCTATTGTGATTGCAACTTTCAAAAATCATAATTTTCTCATTTTGGGGGTCCGATTTCATACAAACTTTCACCAAGCAATATGCTTCTCTGATTTGTTTCTGTTGTCTTCTAGAGTAGTTTGCGATCAATGTTAGACCCCCCTTTAAGTACTAAATATAGCCATGTGTTAAGCACAGTTGGATGTCGTGGATCCATCTATTGAGGGGGGGGGGGGATACTTGCGTTGTGTGTGTTGAGGTGGGGAGAGGGTGAGGTAATAATCAATATAAACAAATAATAAACAAGATATGAAAAGATAGTGCCACTTTTATGTTCGCAATCTGCCTAGCTATTACCACACTTTAAATACCAAAGAAGGCGATTAACACATGTTAACGACAATGGCATATAGCGTACTTTTGTTGGGCCACTGAGGGGGCACTCGTGTCATTGGAGGAGGGGGGGGGGGGGAGCAAGATGTTGCACAGGTCTTGACAAAGGATGAAAGAATGCGGCTACCCAGTGACGGGAGGAGGCCTTTCCCCTCCCCCTTTCTCCCCCTTCTTTATACTTGTTGTCTTTTTTCATAATTTGACGGAGGGGGGGGGGGGGGGTACATGCCCATATACTCCCGTGCCCCAAGTATGCAGCTACGCCACTGGTTCAAGAGCTATGCAAACACGCGGGCGAGTAATCTTTATCTCGGATTGTAAAAGTTTTGAAAAGTCGATGGCCATGTAAATACCTATACAAAAGCAGGAACTTCAATGAACTGTTGTAAACTCCGCGGCTTTTCACTCGTTTTACTTCCACTATAACCATAGTTGAAGTTCAGTGATCCAAAATATAGTTCAATGATCCAAAGTACTCATGAGCGTTTGGCAAGCATGTTTCTGTTCGTGATGTAGGCAGGAAATCATTAAAATACCAAACGGTTCATGGGGAATACCAATAATAACATGACAGTATAGCGTGTCCAGCAAGAGGATTGCTGGCATAGCCTCTCCTCATACACTTCATACGTCCCATATAAATTATAGTCAATTAAAATGCAAGCGGGACGTGTTTGAACTCTGAACATTCCGCCCCCTCCCCCACCCTCATGGTAACAATTTCTGGACACGCCACTGGGTGTTGGCCAAATTTTGACCCCTGAACATTAATGCGAACATTCAGGTGAACGATATCAAGTGCAAAGCTAATTAGTTCTATAATTGGTCTTTCAATATTGACAATCTAATAGGTCTATGCTAAGACTCGTGGACTGATCTTTATATTTGAAGGCAACCTACAGAGTAGCGAGATTCCTCTTACTTTATTTAGAAGGCGGGGGAGGAGGAGGAGGGTCCGCCGGCGTTTCTAAAATGTTGATCTTCTTCTTCTTATTATTATTATTCACCCCCTCCCCCTTCTTTCTCTCTCTTTCTTTCTCTCTCTCTCTCTCTCTCTCTCTCTTTCTCTCTCTCTACATGTATCCATCCAACCTTATATTATCTCTCATCCAGTCACTCACTGTCTCACTCACCCATTCTCGCTCAACAGAGATCGGTCCCTTGCCCCCCCCCCCCCCCCCCCCCCCCCCCCCCCCCCCCCCCGCAACCCTCTCCAACTGAAGATGCTGGATAATACAAATGATAAGAGAATAGACTACGGTGTTCGTAAATCACCAGAAACAAAAAGAAATCTTACCGTCTGAAGCACGAACGTTAGCATCCCACATATTCTCACAACCTTGTTAAACCGTCTCTCCAAGTACTATAAGAAAAGAAAAAACAAGAAGATAAATCATTGTCAAAATCAACTATAGGTGCAAGCTATATCAAATCTGACAACTCACTTGTCGTAACAATAAACACAATGACAGACGGATGAAAATGATTTACAATATATAACGACGAAGAGTCATATATTTCTTTACTAAGTTTAGCCTCTGATCTATCGTTTGATGTCTTACATTAAAGAATGCATCGTGGTCAGCAAAACGCACAACATTTTTCACCATTAAATGTATTTTTTTCTAGATAAGGGTAGCGAAAACTGATTTAATTGTATAACTTGACTTATCACGTTTGAAACTTGGTTTATTCCGATTAAATTATGAAATGCGCTTGCGTGGTGTGAGCGTGTTGTTCATAAATACATTATAATTCATACATGCATACGTAAAGACACCCTCCCTTATGTAGGTCAACGTTTACATATGCCCTTTACGTACTCACATATATAAATAAATAAGTTAATAAACAAATAAATGAATAAACAAATAAAATGAATAAATCGATGAATAAAAAAAAATGAACAGTTAGATAAATAAATGAACAAATAAATAATTACATAAATAATAGATAATACAAACATAATCAAACAACACCAAACACACAAAAACAATAAAACTGTGGCTTCTAATCTGTTCCTCGCTTCCCTTCGCCTCGGTCCTTGGTCGAATTTAAGTAATAATACAACTGTGTATTCTTAAACTTTAACTTGAAGACGCGAGCCCTCCAATTGTCTAAACCCACGCCAAAAATCAAGACCTTACGTGACCTAATCCGGAAGTACAATCTGCTATTCTAGTCAATGATTTCGTACCTCGGAAGTGGAAAGCCACGATGAATGGGATGGGAAACGTGGGAAAACTTGAATAAGGATTTTGGTCAATGATTGGTTTAATGGTTTCCTATGTTTCATCTTGGTGAAGAACGTGACACAAGGTCATGATGGAAACAGATCACAATACAAAAGAGGTATTATTCTTATGGGTCCGATCGTATTCTAGTCGTTAGGAGAGGTTCGACTTCGAGGGCCAAGGCAATAAAGTGGAACCTTGTTATAGCGAGTACCGCCATAACGAACTAGAAATGATGTGAACAAGAATTACTAATAAACAGACAGCTGTTGGTCAGCCGAGTTTTTAATTCTCATTATTAGATTTGGATGTTGTCATTGCTGATTCGTTGAACCTTGATATGATATTTACTTGATCTCTTCCATGCATCAAAATAACTAAATTACGGATGATGGGTCGAGGTCACCTTTTACCTCAGAAAATAAGATTATAGAACGGGCCAAAACGCATGCAGCTGTCCAAAACCTTATTTACAGGTGTGTTATTTTTCCTGGATAACAGTCAATCTTTTGGAGGATAAATCATGAGAGCCATGACAACAAAACAGAAGAAAAAAAAATTGGAGACCGTCAGCCAATTAGACCTACAACCCATGAGACGAAGGAAGCTCCTTGATGAGACCGACAGGCCACGAGGTCGACAATCAACGAGACCAAGAGACCAGCAGTTTATGAGACCGACAGTTTACGAGACCAAGAGACCGAAAGTTTACGAGACCAAGAGGCCGACAGTTTACGAGACCAAGAGACCGACAGTTTACGAGACCGAAAGACCGACAGATTACGAAACCAAAAGACCGACAGCCCATGAGTCCGTTGGCATTCCGACAGCTTTTTAACAATTTTGAGGGCCGGCTAGACCGACCGGCGAGACTGACAACCGATGACCGGTCTTCTGGGGTGACCCCAACTCAAAAACAGCGGATGAGCTGCAAATGGCTAGAATAATCCCAATCATAAAACATATGTAAATTTATAATATTTGTGTGACAAAATGCACTTGAACTTCACGAACTTGGTTACATGTTTTTGTTTTTCTTCTAAAACCTACAAAATGTAAGTTCGCTGGAACAGTAAAGAACGTTGGGCTCACAAACCTTCGCACGATGGGTGCGGGGAGTACGGAGGGAGGAGAGGGGATGGATGTTCATCATAATACTACTACTACTACTAATAATAATAATAATATCCCGCTTTTATATAGCGCCCAATATATCGATGCAACGATGTGTCTATAAGCGCTTTACAGATATATTATTACCCATGTCATCGGATTCAGGCTTACCCGCACATCCTTCACTCTCTGGTGAGCATTCCAACCAGTCGCCATTTTACATTTTACATTTTACATTTTACAAGCGCACATTTGCTCATCTAAACACATTAACGTTCGCATCCTACCGGGATCATGATAGTGCACAGTACACACCACAGTTCATTCTGATTTTTCCTTAATCTTCTTTTTTATTTTGTCCTAATTGGAGACAAAAAGTCGTCACGTTGCTAGACTGGAAATTAACCCATATTCTTTGTTAAAAAAACCCCGTTGTCTCAAATTAAATGGGGCATAAAGCCACACAATTACAATGACCGAGAATCAAGATCAAACGATTTGAAATGACGATTCTGTGGCTTTTTGGCCAGCAACCATGGAGATAGACACTACTGTAATACAATTCGTATTGCAATGCAATTTAAATTGCCATCCTCTTCGATACTGATCATACTTCATGCAAACTTTATGGGACGCTGTTCGTGCATGAAATCTGGCAAACAATTTAACTTCATCACGATCCTGATCATGCTGGGATGGTACGTGCATGTAGTTTAAAGACCCTTGCTTCCTGATAGTGTCTTTGTTCGTTCGTTCGTTTATTCAGACACATCCCTTGTTCATTTATGAAATTATTCATTCATTCAGACATTCACTCATTCAAATATTCACTACTTCATTAACACTATGAACATGACGGACAAAGACAGAGGACAAAATATTCAGTTCCTCACTCTACCCTCAACAATTGCTAAGGTAGACCAAGAACTTAAAAGGAACATCCCTTCACTGCTATTATGTAAAACTGTGTAGAACAGGTGAATATGCATGTGACACCTGTTCTACACAGTTTTGTTTTGTCCCCTTTCTTTGTCCGCCATGTTAAAAAGCGGGACTGCACTACTTGTAGCTATATACTTGGGCCCTCGATATATCCGACAATGGGCCGTATGCATAAAAAGTAGCAATTGCTTGCAAGCAATTGCTTCAAGCACAAGCAATTGCTTGTCAAGCAAAAGATCAAGCTCAAGCAACTGCTTAAATCCGTATGCATAACATTTTGCTTGTGCTCAAACCTTTTGCTTGCCTCCAGCAAGCAATTGCTTACGATCTCAACAATAGCGACGTCACGCCGGTGCGAACATCATTCATGGGAGAACAAAGGCGGGTTTCGCATACTAGTAGTGTATTCAAATGTAATGCGTGTGGGGTAGCCTTTCCTGACATGGCAGTATAACATGCTCTCCACCGTTGTCAGACATCCTCCCCGTTTTTCATCATGTTCAGGTATGAACCTGTGTGCTAACCACTCAACGTTCTCTTTGTCGAAACGGAATAGTTTCCGATAGGTCTCGGGAGCAATTTCTTCTCGATTTATTCTACTCCTGTACAACTTTGGTTTTTCTCTAACGAGCATAAACATGATGCTTAACCGCGAACGTCCCGATTAAGCAAGAGCTCAAGCTGCTATGACGGAGCTTGAAAAAACGTAAGCAATTGCTTATAAGAACAAGCAAAAGGTTCGTTTTATGCATACGTTTTTAAGCAATTGCTTGATCTTTAAGCAATTGCTTGCGGACATCAAGCAATTGCTTGTGCTTGCTAGCAAAAGCATTTGCTTGCAAGCAATTGCTTATGTTTATGCATACGGATTCAAGTAAAAGGCTAGCACAAGCAATTGCTACTTTTTATGCATACGGCCCAATGCCTACGCGTTACCCGTTGATCCCCTATGGTCCCCTTTTTCTTATGTTAAATGAGAGATGATGTTATGAGATAACCACCTGCCAGTGACCACACAGGGAGGTCTAGTCCCTTCTGGCCGAACAAGCGCAGATAGGCATTAATTCATTATTTCACTAATTATTAAATTAAGAAATTTACTCATTCATTCATTCATTCAGCCATTAACTCGTTCATTCAATCAGACATTCACTCACTCATTCATTCAAACATTCACTTATTCAATCTTTCTGACATATCACTTGTTCATTCATTTATTCATTCAGAGAATCACTCATTAATTCTTTCAGACATTCACTCATTTATTCATTCACTCACTGATTTATTGATTCATACATGTACATTAATTTACTCATTCATTCATTCATTGAGACATTCACTCAATCATTCATTCATTCATTGAGACATTCACTCAATCATTCATTCATTCATTGAGACATTCACTCAATCATTCATTCATCCATTCACTCATTCGTTTATTCATTCATTAACTCAATATTCATTCACTTTTCCTCTTAAAGGGCAATCCTATCTTTGTACTGAGAAGTTAATATATACGAAAGCAGAAATAAATTATGAGAGAAACAAAAGGGCGAAAATTTGAATTAAATCCGACCTATAATGATGATAAAATCTCAAATCGGCAATTTGATCAGTGAATTATGATATATAGACGGACTACAGACTATCCCGTTTGTCCTGTAAAAAAATACCATCAATTTCTGTTTTTCTATCCTGACCTAAGCGCGTTCTCCCTTCGAGCACGGCCCGACATATAATACAGGTCATATTATTACAGGTCATATTATTACAAGTCCTCTAAAAAGAAAAGACACTCTAAAGGTTTACATTATATGAAGAAAAAAAACTGTATTTATTGATTGTGTTTGTTGAAGCAAATGGGAAAGTTGTCACGACTACGTAACAGTGACATTACCGATTGAGGCAATTTAAAATCCCTCAAACCATTACAAATTTTTAAAATTCTCATCTTGTTTCAGATTTCGTTCAAACTTTCACCTGTGTGATTCTCTGATTATTCTGTTTTCTCATAGAGTATCTCTTTGGTTTTCTATTAGATTAATATTCTATTAAGGTAGGATTTCCCTTTAAGGGGTGAAACTATCACCATGGCAGCAGAAGTTGATTTCCATAGGCAGGGACTAGGGGGTCCATGAATATGTGCATTGATACAACATGGATAAAGCCTAAAGGTCGGGTGATGTCCTGATGTGCAGGGCTGCATACAAATCATATTATGTTAAATTGGTAGTTGATATGTCACGCGAAGGTCGAGGAAAGCCTATGACTGTTCATACAGTAGTCAATCAAGAACCATTCTTGTTAGAAAGAAAAAGAAGGGAAAGGTTAATATTGATCGTTGTCTAGCGAAAGGAACAATCAATTCAAACCCTGCCGGGTGGTGCCTGGTAGTACAAACAAACGTAGGCGATACAAAGGAAAACCAAAACACTGAACCACACAGTCATCGCAAGGAGCGTGGTAAATACGGATACGACAGAAGTGCATTTAACTTGATTCCAAAGAATCATTGGCACTGTCCCCAAATCTCTCTCATAAAAAAAGTCCTTTTAAAAATGTCCTTTTTTTTTTGTCTCCTGAGATACATCACAGTAAGTGGGAGGATGACCTCTCAATAAATCTCATTTTCATATGGATGCCAAATTGAAGTATGGAAGTATTAGGGAGCGGGTCCAATTCTATGAAATTTCGTCCTCGTTTCGCAGAAGATTGGAATTGATCATCAAAAATCAAAGCATTATTCGTCGAAATTGAGAGCGGGCATATCGTGGGCTTTAAAATGACGTGTTCGACGCATGACCTCGAATCAGTTTCTGTTTCTCAAGCCATTTTTTCCTAAAGTAGGGAAGCCAATTGAGGAGGGGTAATACAAGTCAGTGTATCACTATCAAAAACTAAGAATTGTGCGAGGAAAATTAAACAAACAAAATAAAGAAAGAAAGAAACAGACACACATACAAACAAACCAACCAATAAATCGAACAGACAAAGAAGCATGCATCGACAAAATTATTTAAGGCCGAAGCTAAAAAGATAGCAAGAGCTTTAGTAATACAGACATCTTGAAGTTGTATTTGTTTCGCAAATAGTCTGGTCGAGCAGATAACGCTGATACCAATAACACGTCATCTCAAATGCAGCTATATAGAGACGTAGATAACTATTTGTGGGGATTGATAACTGCAATATAATGACGTAACTAATGTTACCTGTAAATACATGTAAAACTGCGAAACAAGCAGGAATTAGCCTACTATTATTACCTCCATTGGGGTTTGATTGCCTTTGGATATGACAATTGCACCTGTAATGTCTATAAAATTGTACATTGGACGGGTTGTTCCCGAATTTTCATTGTCTAAAAATCGTTCGTACGGCGTTCGTACGGCGTTCGTAGATGTTCGTAATGGAATTTGTGACCGAGGCTTAACTTTAATAATACTCCCGTCCCTCATTCTCAGTGGGATATGAGCCTATGTTTACTTTTAGATTAATTATCTGACACTCATTTAATGTTATTCGTCAGTCATTCGTAATAAAATGTTAGTCAATATAATCAGGGACCTATCATACCGACATGTACTGTCTTTGATATAAGTTTGTCACAAAGTGATAAGAGTGTCATGAGAGAATCACCGTGGTATATTGGTATACAAATAATGCACTGCAGTGAGGGCATTATAGTAAGAATTACCCACACAAGGTACCTTTGGAACAGTCTAACACGCCCAAGGCGATAGCCGAGTGTGTTTGGACCGTTTCAAAGGTACCGAGTGTGGGTAATTTTACTAATGCTTGAACAAAATGCTGTGTATTATTTGTTTTATAAAATTATGACGTGGATCCTTGTTATTTGATAAATCACCCTCATCTCAGTCAAAGTCCGTACATCACTACTTCTAGGTCCACATCGATGACTGATCTAGGCGTAGATACTATGCCTTTTAAATTCCGCGGCAGCCATTTTCGTGAGTAAAAGTAAAACGATAAATCTCAATGATTGCGATCGCAAAAACATGATCGCTCATGACCGGTCATTATTACGCGTTAGGCAAAATAAATGCCCGGTCACGTGTACGTTTTCAACCAATCATTTGATTAGGATCTACGTCATTATCTTATAATAAAGGCTACTGACTATCATCCTTACTATACTTACTTACTTTACTTTAATCATGGACCTTCTTAGCAGGTCCATGCTTTAATACACGATGTCGTAGGTTTTGGCCTGTTCATCGATCCATTATTTTTCCATGGTTACTGCTATTTGTGATTGGAGGAGATTGTTTGCTAACATGAGACAACAGACAACACCTAGACCGGCTCATACAGAAGGCGTGGATTATTTGACCATATGTTGTTGTTGTTGTTGTTGTTGTTGTTTGTGACTAACTGATTATCAAGTCTATTCTTAAACGAGTTCACCGACCCAGCTGCCATGATTCTGGAAGACCGTTCCACAGCTACACAAAAAGTATTTTTCAATATCTAGCCTTGAATATTTGTTCACAGTTTTTAACAGTGACCTCGAGTTCTATCTTCTGTACTAATCTTAAAGGGATTATCCTTGAACAAAGTGTGTACTGCCCACAATGGCCCTGTAATGGGTACCCGACCATGCTTGGGTAATCAATAATAACAGGTCCGCATGAACAGCACTGATGTGACTACCTGGTTAAATCCTCTTTTTATTTATTTTTTATTATAACGCATTATTTGAAGGCCTATACATGAATATTTTGTACGCTCGCTATAATTGAAACTGAATCTATTTCGAGACCGAATTAAATGACGGGGAAAAAATCAATCTCAACACCAACCACTAAAATTCGACAAAATTTTGTCCGAATTGGTTTCCCTTTTAAAATGTTGATATCTTCTTTTGAAGGGATTGGGTACCTTTGCCTCAGATTCTAAACAAAATTCCTGGATTTAGCTCATGATGCAATGATACTTATAAACCTTTAGGTCAGTCAGGAACCCCATGACTTTTACAAGCCGATCGCCTGTCTGATTATCAAGATATATATGATTGGAATTCGAAATGTCAAAAACCGTTTTCCCAACGTTTTTTATAACACTACAGGCTATTGGGGAAATGAGTATGCTAAAAATCGGTCACTCAAAGATGCTTACCTTTTTTTCAGGCACTTCGTGATCATTTTGAAGCACAAATTTGTTAGGGATTCAATATTACACTATATCACAAACACTGATAACACGTAGGGCCATGCTTCTCAGATTTGTAAAACTGAAAACATTGTTAAAAATAAAGGTGAGTTCTGCAGATTGCATTGTGAAAGAAAAGGTGTGGAATGGATCAGAAAAAAGTTGATCATGCAGCATGTAAGTATTGGTGTGTACTACAAGGTTCTGGAGTCATCAAGATCATAATAAATCTGGCCCAGTCTTGGTAAAGTAACAAGCACTGTACACGGAAAGATGTATATGGGACTACACAAATGGTGTTGGGGCTTCTAACCTTGATTTCCTAATCGTTCTATGCTCATTACTCAGCCAGTATACATTTTTTTACCAAAATTGTTTGGCAAATGACATTTATTTGTAATCTTGAACATTCAGTGTAAGTTTCGTTTGATTCTGTGAGAATTCTTTTTCTTTCTTTTTTATCAGAACTCACCTTTATCTAAACAATGCCTTTAAAAAACATTCGCCTAGTTGCGTGCACAAGGTAATAGGCATCGGATACTGAACAAATGAATGACACATGAGTGTTTAACAAGGGATAGAGAACGGGAAGAACATATGGCAGCCATAGTCAGCTTTCTCATGAATTCATGGACAAAATGATTGTGAACATTGAAAAACCACACAACGCTGAAGAAAGACATTACCACAAATAAGTAAAGAAAAATTCATTAACATTATGATAGCGGAAGTTAATTTCTGAACACCATGTGCGGAGGCGGCTCGTGGTTTTGTGTGGTATCTCTTTTCTTTTTCCTAGCCAGTTTCCTTTTCTTTTGTATCTAAACCGAAGACTACAAAAGTATTTTAAAGGAAATTAAAGGTACTAAGTCCCATTTCAAATCCCACATCAAATTTTGTAGAACTTTGCAGGAGTTATGAACACGTCACGTATGTCCTATCTGTAAAATATAAACGTTAGCAGTTTCCTAATATTCAGATTATGTAAGGAAACCCGTTTACTTTCTAGACTGAAAATCAGACTATTACTTAAAAGGATTGCAATCACTAAAGTAGATTCGACAACTAATGGTCGTTATTTTCCCGCTTAAAGACATTTTCAAGCCCTTTCATTTCAGGGAAGTTCTAAATTCGTATTATCTTTCAGATTCCGTTAGAATTTAATCTTTTCATTTTTTGAGGGCCCGCAAATGGGACATAGTTTTGTACCTTTGAGGGTCAACCATAGTGAATTCATAACTCCAAAATGGGCAATATAGGCTTGAATATTGCTGAACGGTGAGGGAATGTCATCATCATTATACATGTGATATAATTCTTATCAATTAGTTTCCCTGCTTTCTCTACATCAGCTTACATAGGAAGCAAGTATTTATCGGCCCAGGGGCCCGTTTCATATCACTTTTTATCTATAACAAATGCTTAATTTCTACGATAAATTCGCTCTCAGCCAATCAGATGCCTTGATTTCAGAAGTTATAACAGTAGCTTGTAACTTGTTATTGAAATCAAGTTTTGTGAAACAGGGCCCAGATCTATATGAAATTTAGTTGAGTATTCAGTGTGGCCGTCTCTATATTCTAGCTCACCCCTTCTCTCCCCCCCCCCTTTTTGTGTGGGGGGGGGGGGTCGGGGCCGTCTGTCGAACTCTAGGTACCTCCTACACAAATTTAAAAAAAGCTCAGATAGTTTCGAAGTCGAAAATGGAGGTGATTAAACTGACGGCGAGGTTAATTTGGTGTTTGTCAAAAGTGAATAAAAAGTCACTGCTTTACAAGTGCATCCAAGCATCATCTTCCGAAAAAATATTGACATCAATTTATACCATCCAATCTTTCAATAAAATGATACCTCAATCACACCGCCTATGGCGGGCTAAACAGGTCAATATTCGTACAACTATACAGTGCGTCCCAGAAAAAATGAAACCGAGAATTATCGATGTATTATCATAACTTAATCTCAATTATAATTTCAAAATGACACATATTTGTGAAGCGTAGATCCTCCTCTTTCACTTGATCCAACTCACATGATGCATATTTTACGCATCAGTGATTTAAATCAATTTGAAGAAAAGGTTCCAAAAAGTCATTTGGCGGACGGTATCTGAATTATAAAGGGAAAATCACATTTCTAGAAAGCTCATTTTCTGCCCTGCCATATGACACTTCGATCAGAAAAAAATGAACTAGGATTAACAAAGTTTTGTTTGTTTAAAGTAATGCTTGCATTTCCATAATTTTAATGATTACCTGCCGTAGCAACACATAATTGACAAAAGACTTAAATCCGTTTCTATGACAATCAGCCGGTCTTTCGTCCAGACAGAGCAAGACAATCATAAAGATGGGGGGGGGGGGCAGAAATATAAGATAGTTACGATTGGAAATCAAAATTTCAAAAACCGTTTTCATAACGGTTTTTATAACACTACAGTCTATTGGGGAAAATCAATATGGTAAAACCGGTCACTCTAAGATGTTTACTTTTTTAAGGCACCTCTTGATCATTTTGAAGCGCAATTTGTTTAGGGCTTCAACACCATATCACAGACACTGATAACACGTAGGGCCATGCATCTAAGATTTAACATCGGTTAAACGATGCCTTTAAGTAGCTCCTTGAGACTTCGTAGTAAAGATTTACCAAGCACTATGTTGGCAAAGCCATGAAGCTAATAGAAGCACGTGCTATGGGTGAACCAGGTCAAGGGTAATGGTGGGGACATCAAGGAGTGAATGAGGAACAAAAATGCTGACGGAGAAAAAATAAAAATAAAAACCGACCAGAAAATGTGGGAGACATGCGGGTAGACATGATTGAATTTGTACTTGAAAATGGTACATTGCACAGTACATGTACATCCTGGAAGTCAAGTGAAGCGAATAGAAGCTATAAAATACATTATTGAAACAATAGCCCACTGATTACTGACATGAATTACAGGATAAGGCAATAATTATGAGACCTTTTGGGCTTAGAGATTGCATGCGGAGAGGGAGAGGGGAGGGGAGGGGGGGGGGGGTAATGAATGGACGACTCATCAATAGAAATGTACATCCATCTGAATCTACATTCATAATAACAGGGGGTCGGGGGTAAGGGCATTATTAATCAATATCCTTGCATTTGTAAAGGAGGGGAGGAAAAAGGCGGTGGCATCGATTTGTAAGGATCGTCGAGAGTCATAGGGCGAAAGGACAATCGGCGAGGTGTTAACCATGAACTTGAAGAGGAATGGGGGGGGGGGGGGGGGGGGGGGGGTAAGACTAAGAGGCAGCAGCAAAGGGAATTGAAATAACTTAGAATGGACATTATAATGTTGGCAAAACGTCAACTTGGCAAAGGTAAGGTTATTTACCGGCAAATGTAAAGGTTATACCGGCAAATGCCAAGGTTATACCGGCAAATGCCAAGGTTATTTACCGGCGAAATAAACGTCATCACTGTCTACATTCGTTTTTTCACCCTCCCACCATGGATGAGCATGGCATTAACTAAAAAAAAAATGAAATTAATGATAAATAAACAAAAATAAATAACAATTTATAATTTTATAATAATGAACTTTCGTGTACCTCATTTGCACTGGTAAGATTGAGCCTATAGAACATGGGCATATAAAGGAAAGCCGTGGCGAGCCCGACCCCGATGTAGGCGAAGGCGAACATCCAGTACATGCAGCCATAAACGTAGTTCTCCGCCGGAGTCCCCAGAAAGGTGATTGCGGAGATGAAACTGGCGACGAGCGAGAAGGCGACGGGGATGGGGTTCATGTCGCGGTCGGCCATCAGGAACTCCCTGGTCGTCCGCTGTCGACCCCCGGTGCAAGCGTGGTAGACCCCGATGCCGGCGGAGATGAGGAGCATGCCAGAGAAGATGACATAGTCGGCAGCCGAGAAGGTCATATCCGATCTCGCCGACGACATGGTGCCCGTGGTCAACGACTACGACGCTCGAAAATAAAGGCAAATTCACTCAGAGACGACAGAGGCGAGTGGAGAATGGGGTCGATGAAGCTGTGCGATGAAACGACGTCAATGTCCAGGACTAATTTCGAGTTCGACGATCGAGGAAAGGCGAATATACCGATCGACGACTGATCCGAACGTTAGAATGGTGTGGGTCTAAATGATGTTGGTGTAACGACGTCGAGTGTCCACGACCATGGACCTATACGAACTGGCAACGATTGGACAATGTTCGCGTTCTGAAAAAGATCACAACCAACACAACGCACTATAGAGTGATCTCACGACCACAGACAAATAAATATTGACTCACTGGAAATCCAGGGGTACGTGTACGCAACACAACTTGACACTGACAGCTGTGGTGTTTTGGGCCCTGGTTTAGGCTTTCGAGCATCACCCAGCTGACCAACCTAAAAAGAGGCACTTGTCAAAGGGTACACTCGTAATGGTATATACAGCAGTGCCACGGACAGCCACTCTAATCCTCTCTGCTAGAAAGATGACAGCAAGATAATAGATTTTACAATAAAGGCTTCCTTCTCCACAGCTAGATTTGAAAACAAATAAAACCGTTCATAAGTACACCAATTTGAACCACTTTTTCCACCTATTGATCTCACGGACGCGGTAGCCTTTTCAGGGTAAGGTTGCCTTTTCATGGACTCTAGCTGCTACTGAAGCTGGCAAAGTCGGTTTGTTTTGTATGGCACGCCACAGCCGTCATAATTGGTCGAGTTTACAAAAAAGCAGTCGACTTTACAAAAAAGCAATCGAGTTTACAAAAAAGCAATCGAGTTAACAAAAAAAGCAATCGAGTTTACAAAAAAGCAAACGAGTTGACAAAAAAGCAGTCGAGTTTACAAAAAAGCAATCGAGTTTCCAAAAAAGCAGACAAGAAAAAAAAAAAGCAGTCGAGAAAAAAAAAAAAGCAGTCGAGAAAGAAAAAAAAAGCAGTCGAGAAAAAAAAAAAAGCAGTCGAGAAAAAAAAAAAAAAGCAGTCGAGAAAAAAAAAAAGCAGTCGAGAAAAAAAAAAAAAGCAGTCGAGAAAAAAAAAAAGCAGTCGAGAAAAAAAAAAAAGCAGTCGAGAAAAAAAAAAAAGCAGTCGAGAATAAAAAAAAAAAAAAGCCGTCGAGAATACATACATTCACGGTTGTTTCATCGCAAAGCATGCCGGGACATTTTTACTTTCGCCGTGATCAGCTGTCCCGTTGCAAACAACGGGATTCTTATCGAAGCAACATCTTAATCTTGTACATAATCCGCTATTCTGCAGTGATTTTCTTGCACTCCAGTATCATTTGTACGGTAAGAAACCAAAGTTTGTGTTTATTCATTTTTATGACGAATAAAGCTGATAATACGACGTAATGAGAGTGGGCCGGGGTCCAACTTTAGTAAATGTAGGCCTAGATCTAGTCCCGTATGTTTAAATGTGTGTGCATTTTAAGTAGACTGATTGCCTTGTGTTTTAGGTTAACGAAGTTAACCAAATTTACAGTAAAATGAGACTTATGTCTCAGGAAATATGAATAGGTCTAGATCCTATAGACTATACATAATTGATATTGGAATAGGATCTACTAGAATGGCTGACAGTTAGATAGTGATGGCAATATCTAGTAAATGTAAACAAGTAAAAGAGGCCATGAAAACGATAGATTTGTCGATCTTGATCTGAATATAATAGTCTATGTATTGATGAGCTCTACTTGAGGATCTACATGACGGGGGCGTATGAAGGATTTTTTCGAGGGGGGGGGGGGTTAAAATTTGAAAATCGTGCCGAAAATTTCACATCGACTCAGCCAGCCGGTGAATGAGAGGGGGGGGGGGGGGTCGGTTAGAGCACCTATTTTTTCCCGAAAATATGAACATTTGGCAGACCGATATTTCGTTCAGCTGATGGCAAGGTCACCTTGTTGGGGTCACCCTTTAGCACAAAAATGTTTCCCCATGATCTAGTGCGATAAGGGTTCTTTTGTTACCGTTATTCTTGAGGTTACAAACTTAAATTTGATTGTCTTTTTCCTTTTATTTATCAGTTGCAGCATCATCAAACACTATGGCCGATGAATCAGAAGATGACGTAGATGCTACGAGAGAGCTCATTTCACAATGGACAACAGAAGTGATACGTGACTTTCTACAAGGAGGGGACTCAAGCTTGGAAATTGAGGAGTCATTATTTTATGAGTGTTCTCTGCCCTGACGCTGGGGGTACTGTTCAGCCATCCGAGGTAGAGAGGTAGAGAGGGACTGGACGATGGATGGATGGGGGGGGGGGGGGGGGGAAGAAAGGCATGCAGAGATGGCCGTCTACTATGTATAAAGACATTTGTGTGCTACTGGATAAGGACCCTCCATCACTAGAGGGAAGAATAATGAGAGACTACAAATAGGGGAAGGCATTTAGTTATTTTGCCAGTTTCTGGTTAGGGAGACATTTGTTTCATCTCCTGGGAGAAAGCTGTCTGAAATTCAAGATGTATTTGATACTTGAATAAATTTAGTTCATTTTCTAGACTGGTTCATGTCAAACCCGCCCATTGATTCTACTTTCTTGTGAGTATACACTGTAGTCAGAGAGATAGAGAAGTAACACGAGTAAAGAATGAAAAAGAAGCCAATATTTGAACGAGGAGGAGAAAATGGAGATTACGTTGTTGCCCATCAAGTTGGAATAATTGTTCTTACCACTGTTTATTAAATGATTGTGACCATATGGTTTATTGTTTGTACATAATGGTCTTATATTATAAGAACTGTATTGATCAATCTCAGGAGTCTTATACATGTAGATTGATTAATACAGTTTTGAGATGATGATGATCGTGATGATGAACGAGAAGGAGAAGAGGAGGAATATATCAAGAGTTGATGAAGAAAAGATTGATAGAGGGGTTATCATTACAGAGAGAGAGAAAGAGAGATAGACTAACATAAGGAAGGGAGAGCAAGAACAAGGCTATGACATAGGGGAAGAGATAGAAATCAAAATTATATTTATACAACATTTACTAAATTAAAATAATAAATTAGAATACAAGGCTAGAGGAAAGAAAGCAAACTAAAATTAAGCAAAGACCATCACTATATCGTTCACATTATAATATAAATTAAGAAAAGGTACATGGAAACATGTAAATTTGTAAAATTTAATCTCTCATTCTCTTGATCTTCCTTTTCACACCTAACTCTTGCTCTCCCTGTCTATCTCTCCCACCCCTCTCCATCTCTCTCTCTTTCTCTCCCCCTCTCTCTCTCTCCTTATTATCACTCTTTTTCATTAAGCGTCGACATCTCTCTCAATGCCTCTCTCTGTTTCTATGAATTTTCTCTTGTTAAATATTTTAAACGTCAGGTCTGTCTGACCTTCCTCTCTTGAATAAATCATGAATAACTTCAACTCAGCGTCCTACATACAGTAATGATTGCTTAGTAGTCATCTACAACCCTCACTGTGTTGTTTGATTTTATTTATAAAATAAATATAACCATGAGATCAATATCAACAGGGAACGGAGGTACCGCATGCGTGTTCCCAAAATCTCTGGCTCGTAACAAAATTTAAAAAATTAAAATAAAAAAAACGCTACTTTTAAAGCGCTTACCACCAAAATCTCTAAGCGCTATAACAAACAAAAATAGACTGATAAACAATTACTTATTAAACAAAACAAAAAAGTGTGAATAAACCTACAAATTACAATACATATACCGTACATGTACATCAAAGTGAACAGAGCCTGGCAGCAGAGTTTTGGATTCTCTGGAGTTTTGCAATGAAAAAGATCTGCCCGTATTGACTTTACACACTGGACTTTTGCTGAGAAGGGGGGGGGGGGGGGTGCTGAAAAGGCTTGTATAACAAAGAAACAAAATCTACCCGTATTGACTTAACACAGGGGACTTATGCTAAAAAAAAGGGGGGTGCTGGGAACACGCATGTGGGTACCCTAAATAACACTGAGTTGGGGGGGGGGGGTACCACCTTTAATGCAAACGCATTTAAAGGGATCCGGTAACATTATCTCAGATTCTGAAACAAAATCCTGGATTTAGCTCATGCTGCAATGATAATTTTAGGTCAGTCAAGAACTCAATGACTTTTACAATCCGATCGCCTGTCCGATTATCAAGATATTTACGATTGGAAATCGAAACCAAATTTTGTGTTTGTCAAACGCTTTTCATAACACTACAAGTCTATTGAGGAAAACGAGTATGGTAAAAGGGGTCAATCAAAGATTTTTATTTTTTTGAGGCACTTCTTGATCATTTTGAAGCGCGATTTTGTTAGGGCTTCAGTATTAATACACCATATCGCAGACACTGGTAGCGCGTAGGGCCATACGTCAATCTCGAATTAAACATGGTTAAACCCCGCCCCCCCCCCCCCCACTCAGTGTTATTTAGGGTACGCATATGCTTGTTCCCTCTTTTTGAAAGCACCCCCTATCTGAGGACTCCCCTTTCGCGGGCTTTTCCTGCCTTGGAGACTCCCCTAAATCATGAAAAATGCTCAATGTACCCCCTAAATTCAGAATAATTTCTCAGGAGTCCAAAGAGATAAGAGAAAAAAAGAAAAAATACCCCCTTTTTAAAGAAATCTCCGGGTGAAAACTTAATACACCCCTTTTTGTACAATTCTCGGGCCGGACTTTGTCACACGAAAAGTACCCCTTTACCGGACATTTTGGTAACACGCATGGGGTCCGTCTGTTCTCGGAGTGGAGGGGGGGGGGGGGCCTGGTGTTAAACAATGCCTTTTACAATACCTTTACAACATACACCATTGGCTGTCACATGGTTTGGAAATCACATTACAGATAATAATTCTACAATTGTGAGGTTTCACCTGTCATCATTTGATACCCGAAGGAACGCTTTTTTAGGGGCTAAATCTATTTTTTTTCACAAGGCAAAATAACTATATGCCTTCCCCTCTTTGAAGTCTCTCATTATTTTTCCCTCTAGTGATGGAGGGTCCTTATCCAGTAGGTACATAATACATAGTAGGCCAGTTCTGCATTCCTACCCCCCCCCCCCCGTCCTCCCCTATCCATCCATTGTCCAGTTCCTCTCAGTCTTAAACTCGGATGGCTCAAAAGCTACCCCCAGCGTCAAGGCAGCCGGCAGAGAACACCCATAAAATAATGACTCCTCGGTTTACAAGCTTGAGTCTCCTCCTTGTAGAAAGTCACGTAGCACTTCTGTTGTCCATTGTGAAATGAGCTTTCTAGTAACATCTACGTCATCTTCTGATTCATTGGTCATCGTGTTCGATGATGCTGCAACTAAAAGGAGAAAGGCAATCAAATTTAAGTTTGTGACCACAAGAATAATTGTAACAAAAGAATCGTCATCGATATCAGACTATTATATCCAGATCCAGATCGACAAATCTATCGTTTTCATGGCCTCTTTTTTGACTTTTTTGACATTTAGGGCCAAGACTAATTCATTTGCCATCACCACAGCGTAAATATTCATAATTGAACAACAACAAAAAACCATATCTAACTGTCGTGTCGGCCATTCTAGTAGATCCTATTCCAATATCAATTATGTATAGTTTATAGGATCTAGACCTATTCATATTTCCTGAGACATAAGTCTCATTTTACTGTAAATTTGGTTAACTTCTACCTAAAACACGAGTGTTTAGGAGCTTATAAGGCAATCAGTCTACTTAAAATGCACACACATTTAAACATACGGGACAAGATCTAGGCCTACATTTACTAAAGTTGGACCCCGGCCCACTCTCATGCATTACGTCGTATTATCAGCTTTATTCGTCATAAAAATGAATAAACACAAACTTTGGTTTCTTACCGTACAAATGATACTGGAGTGAAAGAAAATCACTGCAGAATAGCGGATTATGTACAAGATTAAGATGTTGCTTCGATAAGAATCCCGTTGTTTGCAACGGGACAGCTGATCACGGCGAAGGTAAAAATGTACTAGAATTATGTCCCGGCATGCTTTGCGATGAAACAACCGTGAAGACACGTATTCTCGACGGCTTTTTTTATTTTTATTCTCGACTGCTTTTTTTTTTTTCTCGACTGCTTTTTTTTTTTTCTCGACTGCTTTTTTTTTTTTTCTCGACTGCTTTTTTTTTTTTCTCGACTGCTTTTTTTTTTTTTCTCGACTGCTTTTTTTTTCTTTTCTCGACTGCTTTTTTTTTTTTCTCGACTGCTTTTTTGGAAACTCGATTGCTTTTTTGTAAACTCGACTGCTTTTTTGTAAACTCGTTTGCTTTTTTGTAAACTCGACTGCTTTTTTGTAAACTCGACCAATTATGACGGCTGTGGCGTGCCATAGTTTTGGGTCGCCTACAAATCAACTCTGAACTGACCAATCCCGAACGAGGACGCTCTTTCACCCAAGCCCGAGGCAAGGCCCACTTTCGTCATTATACGGAGAACTGCCTGCTGACGAACTGACTGCTTTATTATGCCTTTGACATATGTACACACAATCCATTCACAAATATCACTATTCTCTCGGCATAACAGTCCTACTGATTATATCTCTGAATTGAACTTTTTGCAAACTGGAACCAATCTAGATGATATTGATGACACTGGGTCGATACGCTATTAACAGGACGCTATATTGACATAAAAAAAGGGTCGTTATATATATTATAATCATTTTTTTAAATAGAGAGACGGAGTTCATGATAGTGCACTATCCTTAATAATCGTATTTTTCCTTTTTTGAAACCAAAGCCCGAGGCAAAATTCAGTGATTAACCTGGCAATGCATGATCAGAGGTGACAGCCTATCAAACAATGAACCATAGGCTATTAAAGAGGTGAAAATCGATTTTTGAATGGTTTCTTCATTATTTATAGTTGTGTTTTTTGTTCAAGAAGTTGGAAGGTCTATACAATCATTTATATTCATAATGGCAGTTTATCATCATCGATTCAATACAGATGCATGGGGTTAGTAGACGTTTATAGCTAGTATAAAAACGGTGGCATCCCTCAACTTACAAATAACGTCGAGCGAGAATGCACGGTAATAAATGGTGTATAGTCTCAGAACATGCCATACAATAATACAGGCCTATATGATACCTATGACTATGACGATTATAACTTATTTCAATTGTTTATCTTTAGGCCTATCAATAATGTCTTAATTAACTTAAGTGTTTTTAGCTTATTTTCTATATATTGTTGTGTTATGGTTGTAAATTTGTCAGTGTTATATTACTTTTGTTTATATGTCATGATTATGTTGCTTTTTATCAACACGGCCCTGATTGAAACCAGTCTGCGAACTGTTTCGGGCTTTTACCGTGTATAAATAAAATAAACTCAACTCAATAATTATTGGTTTGCACCAAGTTGAACGAAGAAAAAATGTTAAGTCCCCACTTATTCTAGCGAGTGATCCCTAGTTTACACAGAGAGGTGGGACTTTTACCTATGCATGATACAATAGCAGGCTCTTTTGTTGATGCCAGGTAGCTTAAAAACAACAATGAGTCGCTAACGAAATTCAAAGAGGGAAGGATTCTTTTACCAGGGACCAAAAATCAATAAAGGGTCCGCAAGCAGTTTTTGTTGTTATATCTTTTCAGAGAAAATAGATAAACCGGACAGGGCTTAGTCTATGTTGTGCCGTTGAATCCAATTTAAAGCCTGTATGCACTAGTTTGGCCAGGGGGGATTAGACCTCCAAGCGTGGTCACTGGCAAGTGGTTATCTCATCAAATCAGCTCTCAATTAACATAAAAGGGGGGTCATGGGGGATCAACGGGTACCGCTTAGGCATTGTATTTTATGATCGAGGGCGCAAGAAGATACAAGAAGTGCAGTCCCGCTTAAAAGCAATTATTATTTAAGTGAAAGTAAATTTAAGTCCAGAAACATTTCAGAATTAGAAAGGCCCGATGATTTTCCGGATCTTTATTATAAATTTAGTACAAACATCAAATCTCTACATCTAGATTGTAAGGATAAAAACAAAATGAATACCATATAACATAATATTCAAGATATACCGACTGTAGAAAATCATGTTTGGATTACACAAAATTTACGTTTTTGTAATGTTCATAAAAATTTAAATTAACAAAAAAGGTATAATGTACTCGGCTAACAAGATTGTCTTAGGTTGATTTGTGAAAGTATTTGAGAAGGGAAACGAGACAAAAATTAGTTCACTAAACAACAAATATAACTGTTTGTTGCCATGATAATATGTTATGTGCAAATGGTTTTTAAAAAAAACGACCCCAAATTACAAATAAATCGAGCAATTTTTATGGTTGCACGCACCACTTCTTATACTTATCAATTAATCAAACTATTTCGGTGAATTTATGCAACAAGCCAAAAGATATGACTTTATTCATCACATCACGTTATACAAAAGTATAAAACACAAACAGTTTCTTAAAATGAACAAAGTCAAAGAAAACATTAAGGAAGAAGAAGCAGTAAATCAAAATGGGCCAATTTTGTTCACTTTCACGAAAAATTCGTTATGTGGGTTAGCACAAGAAGTCAGTCAGAAAGCCGATCTAGTTGTAGAGTGCCATTCCATAAAATTCGTGATAAAGTAGTTCAAGTTTATTTGGTCCACGGTTCTGGAATTCGGAATGAATTGACCGTCTGCATGTCAGCGACTTTGACCTGTGACCTTTTTGACCTAGTTTGGGACAGACGTCAATCGCCCAAGGGAATGTAATTTCGGGTACACAACCAAAAAGTGGCATATTGACAGCTGACCGATTTTTGGTATTGACCTCGACTGTAGGTTCGGAAGTATACCACTTACTTAAAATCAAACAATATCAACTGAAAGAAAACAAACGCAAAGAAACATAAACACTTTAGGGGAAATAATAAACAGTTTGGCAAGGGCTTTTGTTTTTAAGGAAAAGTACATTTAATTAAATAAATAGGGCAGGCGAGTGAATGAGGACAAATTGGTTATTTTGTTCATTATTATTGTATTACTCGTTTGATGATAAGTGTCGACTAACTGGTCGGTATTTCATCCCGTTACACATGCCCCCACCCCTCCCCCTCCTCCGATGGGCAGAGGGTCTGGGGCCCGGCCCGCCCTAGAAAATAAAAAGAGTTGCCACTGCTTCGATTAAACAGATGGTCGAACCAGTTTGAAGAGAATGTTGATTTCTAAGAAAGGAGAAAGATAAATTGTGAACTTTCTCATCACTTTTGTCAATTTTGAAGAACATGACCCTAAAAAGTGATTTCTCTCCAATCGCCCCCATTATTCGAAAAAATATGACGAGGAAAAGATGAAGTGTTTTGGACGAAACTTTGTTGAAGAGATGCGAGTCCCATTATATCCATTCGTGTGTGCTTTCGATTTATTATTCAAATATCCCCATGTGTTTGTTTATATTGGTTAAATTTATTTCCCAGACACTCGTAATGACCATTACCTCAAATTTACCACGCTCTTTAAAATCGTGTTTACATGGGTAAAGAGAAACTTTGATTTTATTTGATAACTATTTTCTGCGAAATTGTTTGGACCAAACATTCATTGCACATATATATGTGTACGGGCTCGTACACAGATATATGTGTGCAGATTGTGTAGACTTCAGAAAGAGAGTCAGCCAGTAAGAAGTTCCGAAACCCCGCAACTACAACCAAAGATCTTCCACCGAATTCTTTCACAATGCCTCTTTAGAAATACGACAGAGATTATCGACACACATATATACAGCTGGAGATTTGCGACTCTGTTTAGTGCAGTTTTAATCCGACGTTACTAATCTGCATGGCGATATTGCATCTTGCCTCTTTTCCCCTTATATTTCGTTTAAAGGTAATACAAAGTTTTGGTATGGGGTCATGAATTTGGTTCAAATGAACATATTGGAAGCATATGCGATCCTACAATATTTAGTGATCATTGTCGCGGTTGAAATCGAGTCTTAAGTTATAAAATTGTAAATAATAAACTCTTTTTGTTGTATAGCTCCCTCTCAAGGTCAAGATATTAATTAAGCCATAAAACAATGTTTCCTGATTAAAATTGACCAATCGGCTATTCCCGTTTGGAAATGACATATCACAACTACATATTCTGAGATTTTCATGGTCGCAGCTACCATTGTATGGCCGTAAGCGCTATTTGAAATTTATCAACATTTACCGGGAGTACCGGTAATTTTTTATATTCAATTTTTCTCGAAAGTAAAAATGTTTCAGGGGCTAAATTTTTTAGTGGTTATAATACATCCACAGGGGCATCCAAATATATCAACATTGTTAAGAATTACTATCCTGCCTATTTTCAAAATTTCCCAAAACTTTGTATTACCTTTGAGTTATCTTTTTAATTTATCTTTGAATTAGTGCATTGTACAACAATGTTACGAACAACGAATAAGCATAATGCGATTTGATCGATCTGATATTGAAAACCAGTCAGAAGAAATCTTGGCCTGGTGGTAGTGTCGCTGCCTAGCAACCAGTAGATTTGAAGTTCCAGTCCCGCTGGTTTCAAGATTCTATCAGACCAGGGTGTGGGGGGGGGGGGGGGGTGTGTTCACAAAGATCATAAGTCAGACTTCAGTTGGACTTAACAATCATGGAGAGCCATTAGTAGCCTAAAATAAAATATATTCAAAAGAGAAAATTCAACTATTTTAGACTTTTTATAAATTCCACATCAAGAACATGGAATCTTTCATGATAATGGAAAATATGAATAATTTGAATCAACATGATTGTATGCCTTCTAAAATAACTGTTATAAAATATTTGTAAATATGCTAAAAACCACATTATGTTAAAACAAAAAATAGTTAAAGGTAAAGACCAGTTATGGTCATGCGATTGCATTGTGAAAGAAACGTTGTGGAATCGATCAGAAAAGGTTGATCATCTAGCATCTGCAAGGTTCTGGAATCATCAAAATGATAAGAAATTTGGCCCATTCTTCGTAAAGTTACAAGCACTATACACAGACAGATGTATATGGGACTACCCTATATCTCTCACAGACCATGAGAGAAACAAATTTACCAAATATATGAATTAGTAGGCGGTTTCCCGGCAAATTTTTTATCATCATGTATTAGTCAAAACATATTCTTTCACATGATTGGTAATGAGAGCTTCCATTTCATTTCTTGAAATTGGGGCGTTTCCAATACTGGTCTTTACCTTTAACCTAAAAAAGATATAAAGTTAACATAAAGGATGAGGATAGAAAGAAAATGAATTTGCGGCGTTTCGGTGCCATGGTATGGAGGTCTAATTCTACAGTCACCAGTGGTCACATGTTTTCAATGACGATGACAGAAACTCAAGACAAGTATCATTAAAGTTGGACACTGTTATTTGATATTTTGTAGGTCCTTTTCAGCGTAAGATTGTAAATTCATGAACTCATAAATTCCAACGGCACTCGAAAGGTGATACTAATTGAGAACTTCTCTCAAAACGAAATGGCTTGAAAATTTCTTTAAGTGGGAAAATAACGACCATTAGTTGTCGAATCGACTTTAGTGATTGCAATCCTTTAAGTAATAGTCTGATTTTCAGACCCTTGTACCGAATGGTCGTACGCTTTGTGCTGCGCAAAGATTCAGTTTAATTTTTTCTATTACAAGAAGTGGGTTATTGATGTAGACAAATGGTCATGTACCCTTTACAGCTCATTTTATGTATGTTATTACCATAGAAAAAAGCCAGTCAGTCACTCAATAGTGTCTGACAGTGAAATCTAGCAAGTAAACAGGCTTCCTTGCATAATTTGAATATTAGGGCACTGCTAACGTTTAAATTTCACAGATAGGACATACATGACATGTTCATAATTCCTGCAAAGTTGTACAGAAATTGATGTTGGCTGCAAAAGGGACATAGTATCTTTAAAGGCGGGTCAACATAACACTTATCCTTTCCTGAACTCATAGTCGATGAAGGTTTTTAAAACATGGCTTTGTCATCACCTGTCTAGGAGTGCAGGAAGATACTCGAATAGTACGTGAACCCCGTTAAAGTCATTGAAAAGCAATTTCCCTTTCTTAAGGGGGCGGATCCAAGGTACCGAATTCGAATGTGTGTGTGTGTGTGTGGGGGGGGGGGGGGGGGGTCGGTGCCTTCCTTTTCCTAGTCATTTCCTCGCACGTACGTGTTAAGTGGTCTTAAATTTCCTTTTAAAAATAATCCTAGAGTAACGTACGACTGCTGTTACTCGAATAGTACACGAACCGCAATAAAATCACAGGAAAGCATTTTCCCATTTTTGCAATCGTGAATTTATGATACCGTATGGGATGTGCTTTCTGTTTCTTAGCCGATTCTTATTGCGCGAACGTGTACATTTATTTAAACAGTCCTCTTCGATTAAAAAAAAAGAAAGAAGTAAAATACCCCGAATTCGCCATGACCACTTTAACAAAAATAAATCTCAAAAGCCGCTAGGCGGTATATAGGACCATCAATGCACAAAAACGTGTTTGTTAAAAGTTACCTTTTATAAAAAATCCTAGCTAAATCATTACTTCTTGCCCTCTTCTTTCTTTCTTTTTAGTGTTGCCTGTAAAAGAATGATTGCACACAAAACAACCTAAACCATTAAATAAAAAAGATTCAAACTGCTAACTTTGTGATCATAATCTGCGTTTTATATAGCGCCACAGGCTGATAGCGCGACCTTCCATTTTTATTTTCATACATCTTTTCTTTTTGCTTGCTTGATTGTTAGAGATGTGGGGATATGAATCACCATCTTTTTTTTGTATGTGTTCCCTTTTTTTTTTGGAAGGCGGCGGGGGGGGGGGGGACTTTCCCCTAATACGACATCCTGAGCTGCCCCTGATTAGCGGTTACTCATGTGTCCCATAAGTATTTAACATTGGAAAATCTAAAGGAAAAACACAAGTGCAAATTTTATCTCAGTGACTTACTTCCCGAACGGAAATGGTGTTTTCACATTTTCGTAAAGATAAATATTGCAAAGAGTAAAACCAGTGGGGGTTAGTCATTCTGGTAGCGGTAATGACATGAGATGAACTTGAAAGACAACACAGTCATGTACAAAAATGAAGAAAGCGAACACAGTGAATGAGGTGTTTATCGTCTTTTGCTCATTATGCTACAGTAAGTTTAAATCCCCACTGCACTAGTTATAGCTACTTGCGCCCTCTATATAGCAAATAATGCCTAATCGGTGTCTGTTGGTCCCCCATGATCCCTTTTTAATGTTTATTGAGAGCTGATTTAATGAGATAACCACCTGTCAGTGACCTTGCAGGGAGGTCTAATCCCCCTGGCCAAACTAGGGCAGACGGGCTTTGAAGTTATAGACCAGTAGTGGTAAAATTGCGGTTTAGGGGTTTTGGGTGCAAAATATCCATTCAATATTGTGTAAATATTGCCTCCAGAGGTTTAGATGGCAATACTTCAACCCAAATTCGCAAAAAAACAGAAATTATGCCCAAATGTTCAATGTTGAAGTGCATTCGCGATATCTGTCCAGGCCGGATCAATATGATAATTTACCAAATATATCAATGAGTAGGCGGTTTCCGGGCAAAATTTGTATAATCACGTATAGGTCAAAACATCTACTTTCACATGCTTGGAAATTAATAAGAGCTTCCATTTCATTTTTTTGACAGGAGGGGTGTTTCCAAAACTGGTCTTTACCTTTAAGGTATATGTGGCCACGCCCTAAGCGCCACGTAAGGCCAGTTAAAAACGGGAAGTCTACCAGGATATTATCTTGGTTTAAGTAAAAGCACAAAAAATGAGAAAATAAATTAGTGAAAGTTTGAGCAATAACCGATGAAAATAGAAAAGTTATGAATTTTGGAATTGTCATCGGTGTATAAACACAAAATGTCAACACTGTGACGTATTTTGGGAGCTCCTCTCCAAATCGCTCTGTACATTTAATAAAATTTCAGCTTTTTACTTGATATCGATGACAGAATGTATTTGTTTCGTGGCATTTGTCATGGAATTACACGGTAGAAACGGCCAATGTTTGGGATGATCTAATGTTGTCGAGTTCGTAGCTCAATGCCAGTATAGCAGCCCCTATTGGGTGTTTACGGTCTCGTAGTGAAACGAATAACGAAACAACCAAAGAAATTTGTCGTGTATACGCGGGGTCATGGTTGGGCTTTGCATTGCTGCAGTTAGATAAACATATGATTGAATATTTCGATTGAATATTTCATGATCTATTAACAAAATGGCAAAATGATTGACGAGAGTTTAGTAATTAGATCCAACCGAGAGTCATACAAATACAAAGTTTCGTGCTAAACATGTTGGATTATTATTTTTTCTGTCCGTTTTATGATGTATTTTTAAAGGGGAAGTCCACCCTGAAATTAAGTTAGTTTTAATAGGAGTAGAAAAATGAGAGAAACAATTCAGTGAAAGTTTGAGCAAATTCCCATTAAAAATAAGGAAGTTAGGATTTTTGAAGTTGTGATCAATCAAACACAAATTGGCAACTCTATGACGTATCATGCGAGCTCAACTTCCATTATTTTGCTCAGTACTAAAAAAATCTAAAAATTTCATTTTCCCTCAAGAAAAATTTCAACCATACATGCACCCTAAATATAATAATTGCAAATATGTTTCTATACTCCCCCTGCAAGGAACAAATATATATTCCGTCATCAATAACGAAGAAAACATGATTTTATGGAATATTATGCACAAAGCAAATGAAGGAGAGCTCGTATAATAAGTCACAGAGTTGCCAATTTGTATTTGATTGATCACAACTTCAATAATTCATAACTTTCTTATTTTCATTCAGAATTTGCTCAAAATTTCACTCACCTGATTTTCTTATTATTCTGCCTCTATCGAAACAAACTTATTTTGGGGGTGGACTTTCCCTTTAACAACCTTAAACCAAGTAGGTTATTTTCCTGACACTGTCTTAAAGCTGACCCTTAATCTTTTAACGTGATAAAAGAATAGAGAGTGAAACATTTTATTCTAATATTGTAAGAACATGAACGAAACGGTCGCTGTTGCCATTCTAGGAACTATTTTTTCATGGTCGTAGATGGGGCTATTACATAATTATGGAGATTCCGTCGCGGTCGACAGGCCAGTCATTAGGGACTTTTAGATTTGCGTGGACTGATACGTGTGACGTCAAGGCAGTGCATTAAAGGTAATACAAAGTTTTGGTATGGGGTCATGAATTTGGTTCAAATGAACATATTCGACGCATATGCGGTCTTACAATATTCAGTGATCGTTGTCTAATCGAGTCTAAAGTTATGAAATTGTAAATAATAAACTCTTCATGTTGTATAGCTCCCTCTCAAGGTCAAGTTGTAAATTAAGCTATAAAACAATGTTTCTTGACTAAAATCTACCGATTAGTTGTTCCCGTTCGGAAATTATATATTTTGAGATTATCATGGTCGCAGCTTGTATGGCCGTGGCGCTACTTGGAATTTATCAATATTTACCGGGAGCACCGGTAAATTTTTATATTCAATTTTTCTCGAAAGCAGTAGTAGTTTAGGGGCTAAATTTTCTAGTGCTTATAAAACATCCACAGGGGCATCCAAATATATCAAAATTGTAAAGAATCACTATCCACCCAATTTTCAAAATTTCCCAAAACTTTGTATTACCTTTAAAAGGACGTCGATCGTAGCAATCCCCATTGTCTTCGTGCTAATCTAAAAGTCCCTATTCATTGGTCTCTGGCATTTTCTTTTATACAAAATACTAATATCTTCTTCTTCTTCTTCTTCTTCTTCTTCTTCTCATCCTCCTACTTCTTATTCTCCTTCTCCTCCTCCATCTTCTCCTTCTCCTTCTTATTCTCCTTCTTCTTCTTCTTCTTCTTCTTCTTCTTCTTCTTTTTCTTCTTCTTTTTCTTCTTCTTCTTCTTCTTCTTCTTCTTCTTCTTTTTCTTCTTATTCTCCTTCTCCTTCTTCTTCTCCTTCTTCTTCTTCTTCTTCTTCTTCTTCTTCTTCTTTTTCTTCTTCTTTTCTTCTTCTTCTTCTTCTTCTTCTTTTTCTTCTTTTTTCTTCTTCTTCTTCTTATTCTACTTCTTCTTCTTCTTCTTCTTCTTCTTCTTCTTTTTCTTCTTCTTCTTCTTCTTCTTCTTCTTTTTTTTTCTTTTTCTTCTTCTTCTTCTTCTTCTTCTTCTTTTCCTTCTTTTTCTTCTTCTTCTTCTCCTTCTTATTCTCCTTCTTCTTCTTCTTCTTCTTCTTCTTCTTCTTCTTCTTCTTCTTTCTTCTTCTTCTTCTTTTTCTTCTTTTTCTTCTTTTTCTTCTTCTTCTTCTTCTTCTTATTCTCCTTCTTCTTCTCCTTCTTCTTCTTCTTCTTCTTCTTTTTTTTTTTTTTTCTTCTTCTTCTTCTTCTTCTTCTTATTCTCCTTCTTCTTCTTCTTCTTCTTCTTCTTATTATTTTTCTTTTTTTTCTTCTTCTTCTTCTTCTTCTTCTTATTATTATTCTCCTTCTTCTTCTTCTTTTTCTTCCTTTTCTTCTTTTTCTTCTTCTTCTTCTTCTTCTTCTTCTTCTTCTTCTTCTTCTTTTTTTTTCCCGCCAAATTATGATCCAGTCCCCTTTGTATGTCTTTCTGTCAGTCTCTCTCCTGACTCCTCTCTATCTCTCCGCGGCCCCCCCCCTTTCTCTCTCTCTATATCTCCTCGAACACCCGTCCTCTCTGCCTCTTTCAGTATTCATCTCTCTCTCTCTCTCTCTCTCTCTCCCTCTATCTCTGTCCCTCTCCCTACCCTCTATCTCTCTCCTCTCTCTCTCTCTCTCTCTCTACTCCCCTATCACATTCTAAAAAAACGAAGTCCCTCGTTCACCAGCCCCTCAGAAATGTCATCCTTGGTCTTTGAATTTCCGTGACCTTGTCTGACCTTTAACCTATTACCCCATATTCAGCTCGAGTGGAATGAAAACAAAACTAACCTCGAACGTAATTTTTGGTTTAAAAAACCGACCAAAAAAAAAGGTATGGGAGCTTTCTCACTCTATTCTTTCCAGTGGACTGCGAGAAAAATGGGTGCATTCGTATTCCCGTTGAATTTGTATTTCTCGAAAAGGATAATTCGAACACTTCGTAACTCCAAACGTTCGTAATTCTGAAGATTCGTAATTTCAAAGTTCACAATTCCGAAGGTTCTTACCTTTGATAGTTCGTGGCAAAGCAAGTTCATATATCATACGCTCGTAATTCTGACGGTTCCTAATTCTGAGAATAGGACTTGTTATCTTTGAAGGTTCGTAATTTCGAAATTGACGTAGGATTCTATTTTGTTTGAACCTTTGCAATTATAAACTCTACTATATTCCGAAATGACGAACTCCCTTTTTGAATCCCCCACCCCCTTACCTAGCTCCCCCTCATACACCGATGTAACTCATATCCACAACTTGGAGAAAATACTATTTTCTGAGTTCGCTGTGGAAGAAACTATCGACATGATCACGAATGCATGGGTGCTGTATTCGTATACTACTACGACTACTAGTATACTACTACTCCTTCCGGACAGACGCCATGACCTCTTAACCCTGTATTACACAATGATTTTACCTTATTTATCATATTGCAATATTGTATGGGGTAACAGTGCACTGTATCTTAGAAATACAATTGGAGTACTCCAGAAGCGTGCAATACGTGTTATTTGCAATTCACAACCTCTTGCCCACACAACCCCTTTATTTCAGCAGTTGAGTATTTTAAAAGTGGATCAAATGTGTAGTTTGCAAATTGCAATTTTTATGTACTCCTATTTTAAGAACATTTTACCAGATAGTTTTAATAATTATTTCACTTTAAATTGTACAATTCATAGCCATAGTACCAGAAATTCAAATCATCCGTTATATAAATATAGTTTCTCTCAAACAACAATTTCTTACACTGGTGTAAAATCCTGGAATTCAATACCAGTAGAGATTAAGAACAGTCCGACACTTGTTGGTCAGACTTGGTCGAACTTCTTATTGACGACATTGCAAGTCAACCTCTCTGGAATAACCCCCACATTAAAATAAATGACAAAGTGGTATTTTGGGGGGGCTTGGAATTTACGAGGAATACGTTTTGTGAATGACATCCTAAAAATAGATGGTTCTTTTTGTTCATATTTTGAGTTTCAACAGAGATTTGACATACAAACAAATGTCCTCCAGTACTATGGTCTTTGTAATGCAATTCGGTCAGGTTTTAAAATGACTACACATGTAGCTCCTAGTAAGGCCTTATTCCCGAAGCCGTGCACCTTGTGGTGAAAACAAATGTTGGTTGTTCACATATTTATCAGTCTTTGCTAAAAAACGAAGTAAAAGAATGTAAAGCCCTTACAAAGTGGAAAAGTTTTTTAGATTTTCAAGATGTACTTTGGGGTTCGTACTGTCAAATTCCATTTCAGTCAACAATAGATATCAACATGAGGTGGTTTCAAATCAAGATTTTAAAAAGAATATTATATATGAAGGACAGTTTGTTAAGATTTGGTGTAGTGGCTGACAAGAAGTGTACTTTTTGTAGTAACAATGGTGAAACTATCATACATGTTTTTTGCTTTTGTAACTATTCTAATGAAGTATGGTCGAAGTTAGAGTTCTGGATATTTCGTAATACGGGGAAAAGGATCAAATTTACAAATCAAAATAAATTGTTTAGATTTTGCGGTAGCAATAATAATGCACTCAACTGTGTTCTGATGGTTGTAAGACAAGAAATATTTTCAGCTAAATTACGAAATCAACTACCATCATTTGATATAATTTTATCAGCTGTAAAACGTTATTATGAAATGGAAAAATATATATACCAAACAAATCTCAGAGAGAATAAAGTAAAAAAGAAATGGTTTCACTTTAGAAAATATTTTGAGAGTGTTGGAAATGTGCTAACATAAACATGATCATGTATTTTATGTTTGGTATTTTTTAAAAATTATATATTTAAAGTACTAATTTTGTCATAAATGTTTGTTTTTATCTGCCACAAAAGTTTTTGGCCGTGATGATTATTATCTGTGTCAAGCCATTATGTATGGAAATTATTTCTTTAATTATTTGTATATGATATATGGATGTTCTGTATATGATGAAATTTGTTTTGAAAATAAAGAACCCTGTGGAAGGGGGAAAAAAAGAAAAAAAGAAAGAAAAAAGAACAGTCCGACACTTTCCAATTTTAAACGTAAATTTAAACTGTATATTTTACATAAAAACAATTCACAAACTTATAGTGGTACAATATAATTTTTTTGTTTGCCTGTTTAATTTGCCAACTTAATTTTGTTTTATCATGTACTTTACGTCGCTATTGTTTGTGGGTTTTTGGTTTCTTTTTGTTTTTTATTTGTTTTTATACATAAAATATCAAAAATATCTAATATTGTTCTGGGGATTAGCCTCGACAGGCCCCTGGCCTTTGTTGGTCCCCCCACATGTTTTTTTATTTTTTATATCTACATGTATTTAGTTGTTCTTAGATTTTTTTCGCTATTTGTTTCTCTTAATATTATTGTTTGTTAATTGTGTATTTTTATACGTCTGAACATGTATACTTGTTTTTTTTTTATGAACCACATGTGGAAATAAAACTTGAACTTGAACTTGAACCTACATGTAGATCGGTGAACTTCGCCTTGGCAAATTCGGTTTGCCTCTCAGCAGTATGTTAGGTCATGGGATGAGGAGGAAGAAGAAAAAAAGGGCTCTGTTATTCATGTTCCTCCTTTTTTTCCTTCTCCATTTCCATGGTGTACACTTTTTCGTCACACCCCGGTCACACCTAAACGGATTAGGTGTAATTCTGTTCGGTTTACGAATGTTCCCATCATTATGCAGATTGCGATTTTTCAGAGTTGTAAATAAACGAGTTCGTATAGAAATTTTCGTGGGTACTTGTTATTTATCTACACTAGGTGATTCAATAACCAATTCCCAGATTTCACAGGCAAAACAACAAAATTGTCGTTCCTTGCAGTCCCTGTCGCCAAATTTGTGCATCCTCGATTTGTTCGCTATCATGGTATCTTTAAAGTAACCCAAAGCAAATAAAAAAAAAAAAGGAAACTGTGTTTGGACACTCCCTATAGTAATACAAATGATGAGGCCTAATTATCCAAATTTATGCAAAATTTATTGTTCAAAAAAAAAAACACCCCCCCCAACAAAAAACAAACAAACAAACAAACAAACAAAGCAAAACAAAACAAAAAAATCAAACAAAAATCAAACAAAACAAAAAATCAAAAAATATGATAATCATGATCAACACGTTCTTGGTTTGTGAAAGGAAACATTATTAACTCAACTTGATATATTGATGGTAAAGATGGACCAGCTCAAGCGTTATTTTAATGCTACCTTTAAAGATCGTCACCACTACTGGGCCAGAAGGGATTAGACCACACAGAGAGCCATCGAGGTCACTGTGACAGGTGGCTATCTCATTAACTCAGCTCTCATTTAACATAAGAAAAAGAGGATCATGGGGGACCAACAGGCACCGATTAGGGAAGTTTTCTATATAGAGGGAGCAAGTAGCTACAAGTATGGCAGTGTGCCTTTAAAGGAAAGGTTGAGTTCTGGAAAGATAATTTAAGTTCCTATCATATACAACACTTTCATTGTCATCATACAATTCCCTTACCACGGTTTTCTTCTGTAAAAAAAAATCAAATTACACACACACACACACACGCTCGATTTGTTCAGAAATCTCTGAGCTCGAGTTACACACTGTTACATGGGTAGGCTTATTTTTGAAATGCTCCACCGGCCCCCAAAGTTATGGAGCTCTCACACTCTGCCGTGTAGGCCTACCGTCCACCTGCCGGGCTATTAAAAAAAAAAAACAGAGTCCAGAACGTTGGGTTTTGAGCGAACTTGTCCCCGGCCGCAAAAAAAAATTCATAAAATTGATCTTTTCACCGTTTCGTTGCCATCTTCTGACCGTTCTCACCGGGCGCATACCGGGTGTTGAACGTGCTTTTACCGTCTTCACCGCCCAGATTGACTTTTGTTGAAAATTTTGGCCGTTTCCATACCGGGCCCATACCGGGTCTCGAACGTGTGCACCGGGTTTGTAGCAGCCACCTACCAGTCACTTAGCGTCCCCTCACCGCTCGGAGCGTCCTGTGAGCGAGTCCCCGGACTGCTGACGTCATGACACGACTGCCATAAATACCCCGATTTGAACGGCAACGGTCAGTCCGCTCTCCATTTTTCATCATCGTTCTGTAACGGTTTATGAGCGTGTTGTGAACGTGTTCATACAGTGTGACCGTTTTCATAACGTATTCATACCGTCCTCATACCGTTCAACACCGCCCTCTTGCCGCTTACTTGCGGCCGGTGCCAGCCGGCCAAAGTTTTGAACATGCCCAAAACTTTCGCCGGGTCCCACCGGGTGTAAATAAGCGCCAACGCCCTATTAACGTGTTGCCCGCTTTGATAACGAACCACGATGTACCCTCGCCGTTCTCCACCGTCCGCAGACATTTTCGCGCACGGTGGCACACGGTAGGCCTTCACGGCAGAGTGTGAGAGTCACTTTAGGTATGTGCTCAGTGGCAACCAGGGCCGGCGATCCCGGGAGACAGGGAGGGGGGGGGGGGGGGAGGACACGTACCCCCTCAATTTGTTTAGGGGGGATCGTCCCCCCCCCCCCCTCAAAATTTGAACAAGTGCACACCAAGAATGTATAGCAAATATTGCAACACTGCAACACACTTTTAGGCTCTAGAGGGCCCAAGAGTGCCGCGTTTGGACAAATAAAAATGCAAAAATCTTCTCATTCGGTATCTACGCTACCTCGCATAATATCCTTCAAAATGTACAAAAGATACCGAAAAAAGTGAAGTGTGAAAAAAGTACATTGCTTGTTTTTATACTATAGTTTTGCTAAAGAATGTAAAAAAATTTAATACAACATAACTTCAAAACAACCCACCAATGGCCCGAAGGCGAGACCCTGGTTGCTCAGCTGATCGTAATTAAATGCCTACAGCGCCTGAGCTTTCAGGGGCTCTGCCCCCTGGACCCCACCAAGGGCCCTATAAGGCGGCCCCTGGATGCTCATCTGATCGTAATGCCTAAAACCCCTGACCCCCCCCCCCCGGTCATGAAAAGAAATCGTCGCCCCTGGTGGCAACAAATGTAATATGTACATATCAGAAACATTATTTCCCTGTTCATTATCACTACGGTCTGCCTAACAATAAACCAGTTCATAGTTGCATTCTGAGCATGGGCAGGGAAAGGTCCTTCTAGACAAAATTGTAAAATACACGAAGACAAAATACTGGCACTATGAACATGACAGACAAAGAAAGCGGACAAAATATACAGTTCCTCAGGTAGACAAAGGAACATCCCTTCACTGCTATTATGTAAAAAGGTGAATATGCATGTGACACCTGTTCTACACAGTTTTACATAATAGCAGTAAAGGGGATTTTCCTTTGTCTACCTGAGGAACTGTATATTTTGTCCGCTTTCTTTGTCAGTCATATTCATAGTGTGGATACGTGTTCATGAAAGTTATGTTATCATTATTCATTTATGCACAAGCAGTGCACTTCATGATACACACACTATGAACATGACCAAGAAAGCGGACAAAATATACAGTTCCTCAGGTAGACGAAGGAACATCCCTTCACTGCTATTATGTAAAAATGTGTAGAACAGGTGTCACATGCATATTCACTTTTTACATAATAGCAGTAAAGGGATGTTCCTTTGTCTACCTGAGGAACTGTATATTTTGTCCGCTTTCTTTGTCTGCCATATTCATAGTGACAGGTGGGAGTTTTCTTTGAAAAGGGGAAACAGAGGCTATTTATGTAGCACCTCCATCGCTGTGGGAGTAATTATTTCAAAATGTAAAAAGTGGGACCTCTTCATGTTTGAAGATCTGATGATATTCGGGGTCTTTGGGACATGTGCTTACCGTGAATTGGTCTATTAAATTCGCACCATGGTTGCAATTTACAAGTCTTTGAGATCGATCACTTACCTCGTAGGCGCTCGTGCTGCCCGACCTGAAAAACATCGGCATAAAACATCGTATCGTCAAAAAACCCGTCAAGATGTACGCGATGCCGAACCAAATGAACAGCGTCCCGTGGATGTAAATCTCCGCCGGCGTCCCCAGGAACGTGATCGCCGAAATAAAGCTCGCCGTCAACGACATCGCCACCGGGATCGGGTTCATGTCGCCGTCAGCGAGCAGGAATTCGGCGGCGGTCTTCTGCTTGCCGCCGCCGATGAAACCGTGGTAGATCCCGATGCCGACCGACACGAGCAGCATGAGAGAGAAGACCAGATAGTCCCAGACAGAAAAGGTATTCGCTACCTCGTCATCCATATTTAATCTTAATTGTAGCTCTGTCTTATAAAACAATTAATTCTCACGGTGTTCTTGTTGCTGTTGATATCTTCTCAACGTCCCATCAGAAACCGACACAAGCTCGACACCCTTTTCGCTCCTTTCACAGCTCAATTTTAACTACCGGAACAAGAAGTCTGGCGCTGTTTAAAAAATGTACGACCACCACTGTAGTGTGAGGTGGTTTTCTAGTATAAATTAGAGAACAATATTTAAATGACTGGTTACTGCGTGCAAGATGCTCCTAGGTCCTTTGTGCCCGCTCAGCGTTAGTTCCCTTCACATGAATGTAGCCCGCTTACTATTCAAAAGAAAAATTTGATTGATGTGGAAATATAGTCGAGCCACTTAATTCATGACGCGTGGCCCAGTTTCATATATTTACACTCAAATGTTTGTTCACGTTCTAAAAGATCGCTGACACGACGCAAATCTGCTAATGACGCTATGTTCGAAAATGGTCCTGAATGTTATTTTCAGATGTTCTGGGCAAACTTGAAAACCAGTCCTGAACACGGGTGTATAGCAAGAAGGAATCAGAGGCGTGTACAGTAGCGGACGAGCGGCACGATATCAATATGTAAGATGCGTATCAGCTACGCCGCCAAAAAGAGAATCCTTCGAGTCGAAGATCATTCTATTTTAAACAAACCACCATGAACTTCATCGTAAACTACATCCTCAACATATACGACCAGCGAAGGACAGTCATTCAGCATTTAATCCAGGACAGAGATTATTACGACTCGAATTACCTCGACTGTTTTAACCTCAACTTTTAACTGAGGAGAAACTAGCCTGGCCGGAGAACCAGACTCTAGGCGTAAATAGTCAAATTTGAATGATCGCCAAACATACGAACCAACAACAACAAGTTTGGAGTCGTCACATATATGTTATTGCAGATGCCGGGGTTTATGATTTGAAACCAGGCCCTCGATCTCCATGCTTACTCTCGGAAACTTGACCTTTGGTGCTCCCGCCCGCGCCCCCTCCGGTCCCTCTTCCCGCGCGTCGACAGCAAATACTTATACCAGAAACATTATACCTACCCTGGAGGAGAATTAAAGAAAGGAATGGAATGCAGTACATGATATGTTTTTTCAAGCGCGAATGTTTGAGTGGGTACGAGGCGAGAGGAAGAAAGGGGCTCAGGTTGCATGAATCCCCACTCATGCCCCGGCCCACCCCCTCCATCAGTGGCGGATCCATGGAGGGGGCCGGGGGGCCCGGGCCCCAACGGCTGGGGGAAAAAAAAGTGTAAAAAGTAATTTTTACCTTTTTTTGGAGATGGGCCACCTCCCCTGGCGCCCAGGTTGGGGGATGCGATTTGTTTTTATTTTCGAGAACTACCCCCCCCCCCTCTCCCCTCTCCCCCACTGAGCGAATTATCGGCCGGCTGTTTCGCCGCTAAATATTTTCTTAAGAATTGGGGCCCCTCCCCTGCCGCCGGCTGGATCCGCCCCTGCCCTCCATGGCATTTCACTTTGGTGTGAATATGTTTAAGTGACACCTAGCATATAACGCGTGACCCCTTCATGTCTCTGTTTGAAACATTTAAAGAGAATGCCGTTGAGTTCTGGGGTGAGGTTTAACAAAATATTGCGAGCGTTTTCATTGTTATTATGCAATTGCGGAAGAACATCAGTGGAAACAATTTCCCTGAAAAGCATGGCTTTTCGGCTTTTCAACTGCCTTCATATTCATAACAGCTTAAAAATGAGGACCATAATTTTTGCCACATCCTTTTGTAGTCCCATATACACCTTTCTGTGTACGGTGTTTGTTACTTTTACCAGACTGGGCCAAATTTCTTCATTTTGATGATTCCAAAACCTTGCAGTACATACCAGTACCTATATACATGATCAACTTTCTCTGATCAATTTCACACCGTTTCTCTCACAATGCAATGGCAAGACCAGAACCTTACCTTTAAGTGTTTTTTTTTTTAATACTTAACCTCGTGATCAAAACTCCAGGAAAGTACATTCAATGTCATGACATTCAGAACTTTGGAGGAAATCCAAAAAACAAACAAACATGCAAGCTCATCATAATCCTCACATCTAGACATGTAGGAGTGGGAGAGGTGCTATATAGTACATTTTTATTTCCAATACTTTCAAACTAATGGGTAATTTGCATTTTCAGTATCATATGTTGTCACTTCGTGGTGGTGCTTGAGAATTAGATGCTTCAGAGAGAGAAAAAAAAACTTTTGAATGACGATCATCAACAATCGAGAGAGTGGGAGAGGCCTGTGGGTGGCTGGCGTGTGGTGGTGGTGGTGGGGGGGGGGGGGGGGGAGGTAATCCCTATTCCAGGCTCCAGCAGTAGAATATAAATAGGGACTTTTAGATTTGCACGACTACAACGTGGACTGCTACGTGTGACGTCCTTTTAAAGCACTGTCAGTGCCTTAAAGCTCAAGTCCACTCCAAAAATAACTTACTTTCAATAGAACCAGAAAAATCAGACAAACCAATCAAAACAAGTTTGAGCAAAATCGGATAACTAATAAGAAAGTTATGAATTTTTAATGACATGAACAACTTTGAAAATCACTACACAAATTGGCAACTCACTCATGAGTCTGTGACGTATGGTCCTCACTATCCACTAATTATTTTCTTTATATTGATAACATAAATTTCCTATTTTCACCCTAAGAATCTTATTTCTTCACACCAGCATCCAAGTTAGATTGTTGGTAATATGTTTTTGTGTGGATGCACAAATAAAGAGTAATTTTTGTCCAGTTAAATCATGAAAAATTGAATTTTGATAAACTATTTTTTATAAAATTCAATAATTATGAATATACAATATTCAGAAAATAGTATCAATTTTCAAAATTCATAGGTTTTTGGGAAATGTCATGCACGTAATATGATACAAATCATATAACCTGGGCAAAGGCATGGGGAAATCTAGTTTTGGGTGATAAAAAGGGAAATTAATGGGATTAAACTATATAAAGCAATTGATAAGTTGTGAGGACATGACGTCACAAACTGATAACAATCTTGGCAATTTGTGTTGTGATTATCATTGTTCCATAGTTTTACATACTTTTTCAAAAATTCATAACTTTCTTATTAGTTATCCGATTTTGCTAAAACTTGTTTTGATTGGTTTGTCTGATTTTTCTGCTTTTATTGAAAGTAAGTTATTTTTTGAGTGGACTTGTCCTTTAAAGGCCACAGGTGACTGACAGTGCCACGTAGCAGTCCACGCAAATCTAAAAGTTTCTAATGATTATAGGTTAGTCGACATAAAACTTCAAGTCTTAACTATTTTCGACATTTGTAATTGCAAACTTCGTTATTTATGTTCAAATATTTCAACAACTTATTGCCTCATGTTTTTAATGCTATGTTCGTGTTAAACGCTGACTCTATGTATCAGTACAATACCATATATTGCAATAGGCCACGCGTGCAATTGTTATAGTACGAATCGTCCAGACAGACAGTCTGACACTTGGGACCTCAACTATGAAATTCATTACCTGATGACATAAAAAACAGCTCATCGCTTGCCTATTTCAAACGCAAATATAAACAATGCCTTTTGAAATGCTAAACTATGTTGATTTTTTTTTAAACGTTACTTCACTACCTGAAGTATTTATGCCCAAATATACTTCTCCTTCACACAGACCGCCTGTTTCCCTTTTGTTGTGTACTTAACTTTGTTTTGTAACTAACTACATATATTTAATTTATTCCTGGAGACCAGCCCTTAATAGGTCTATGGCCTCTGCTGGCTCCACCACAGTCTCATGTATAAAGTCTATATAGATGCTCTAAATTCTTTAAATATTGTTGTGCTATTTTCTTATTCTGTTGTGTTAAAGGTAAAGACCAGTATTGGAAACGCCCCAATTTCAAAAAATGAAATGGAAGCTCTCATTACCAATCATGTGAAATAATATGTTTTGACTAATACATGATGATAACAAATTTGCCGGGAAACCGCCTACTAATTCATATATTTGGTAAATTTGTTTCTCTCATGGTCTGTGAGAGATATAGGGTATAGTGCTTGTAACTTTACGAAGAATGGGCCAAATTTCTTATCATTTTGATGATTCCAGAACCTTGCAGATGCTAGATGCTAGATGATCAACCTTTTCTGATCGATTCCACAACGTTTCTTTCACAATGCAATCGCATGACCATAACTGGTCTTTACCTTTAATCAGATATTGTATGTAAATTGCTATATGTTTTTTTTATCAGGAGAGGAAAGAAAAGAAATAAAAAAGGGTGGCAGCACTGGTGTGATTGAAATCATGCGCAGAACACCAAACAATGTCAGGAAGGGCAAAGCACTTCTCTGTAGCATCTTTGTATGTAGTTTTACAGAAGGAAAAGGATCATCTTTTTAGATAGAAGAAAATAAATAAATAATAATAATGAGCAGAAGAAGAAGAAGAAGAAGGAGAAGAAAAGGCAACTACAACAACAACAACAACAAATGCCAATAATGATGGTGTGACAATAATATTAATAGTAATAATAATAATGATAACAATAAGGATAATGATAATAATAATGGTAATAATAATAATAATGCTTATAATAATAATAATAATAATAATAATAATAATAATAATAGGAATAAGAAGGCGAAGAAGCAGAATAAAGAAGAAGAAGATTAAATAAAATCATGAGTCAATATGAAATCTAATGTAGTAGAAATCTAATATAAGTCTATCCATCATCTATCCATCCAAGTTTCTATTTTCTCTTCCTCCTTTCCAAGCTATTGCACTCAATAGTTGTCTCTTGACAACAATGATACATTTTTAATTTTCACTTTACGGCTACAGTAAATTGGCTCGCGATTCTCTAGCTTTGCAGTCCGCTATCTTCAAATACTAATCGTTCGCGTCGATCGTGTGAACAACGTTGAAGGACTTTACTATTTTCGACTCCATTTTCCATCGTTTTACTACGGTAAATCGTTCAAAATGGGCGACAGATACAACATCCACAGTCAGCTTGAACATTTGCAGTCTAAATACATCGGAACTGGACATTCAGATACCACCAAATGGGAGTGGTTGACCAACCAACATCGAGACTCGATAAGCAGCTATCTGGGTCATCAAGATTTGATCAACTATTTTTCGCTGGCTGAAAATGAGTCGAAAGCCCGCGTGAAATTCAACCTTTTACAGAAGATGGTGCAACCATGTGGTCCCCCGCCAGATAAACCAGATGATCAACTTTAAAGTGTAGGTTTAGCACTTTTTATTTCATTTTGAGGACGTGGTGAATAAAAATAGTTATTTTTAGCATAGGCTTTAATGACACAGGAATGAATATGTGGGCACGTATTGGGAGAAATGTGATGGAGTGCTTGTTGCGGGGTACATTTCCATTGTGTGTTGGTAGAACTTTTCTTGCCCGAAGCATAATGACCTTTTTTTTATAATCTGTCTTTCAAAAAATTGAATAATCCATTTCAATATTACAATACTGCTCAATCAAGAAACCATTTCAAACCAGAAATTTGCTTCAGCAAGTCGGACGTCGGGTGAGACAATTCACATGGCAGAAAAAGACGATGAGTTTAGGCTGTAGACAGTGTAGTGTCCATACCGTTTACTACGGTTAGACTTCATGCATTGCCATTGTAGGAGTGGCTGTAGTGTAGAATTCTCAAAGTAGATGTATAAATATGTCTAGTTCAAGATATTTGCCAATTTTGGAATCTGTAACCACATTTGCTTGTAGTCTGCGTAGACTAAATTATCAATTTACAAAGGATTTTAAAACCGTCATACATGTACATGTATGATAAGTCTCAAACTGTCTTTCCTACACTGCATTCAATACTTGTCTTTTTCCTGATTAATGTATAACTTATAATTCCCAGTTACATGTTCAACTTTAGAATCCATAAATATAGGCATGTCTTCATCAGCTCGAGATTGCCGAATAGCCCGCTATTTCTGATTTGGGAAATAATCCTGAAGTTACAAATCGAGTCTTCATCAGCTCGATATTTAGTGCGAATCTTCAGGCTGGTGTAGCTGCACCGGACAAATAGCGGGATATTTTGCAAACTAGCCCAAGATATCTTGGGGGTGATTATCTCGACCAAAATTCCATTAATTGCAACTTCGGCTGATGAAGACGCAAAATAACAGGATAATTTGAGATCAGGATAGTTCAAGTAGCGGGATATTTGGCAATCTCGAGCTAATGAAGACTGGCTTAATGATACATGTATGAGTAATTTGCTATCTTCACTCATCCTTTGTTTTCTCAATAAACAGATCTTGGTTCATTTACGACTTTATCCACTTCATGGGAACCGATTCTGATGCTCTTGAAACATCATCACCTTTTTTCGTCAGGGAATATCCAGATGTGCAGGAATCCAGGGTATCAAAAGATTGTCTTACCCGCTGTACAATGGCTATGACAGTGTGAGAGGTATGCAGCGCAGTGAGAAATCCCTTGAACGAAATTCTGCAAGAGAGGACTTGGAGGACTGATATATATTGCGATGTTTTAAAGTCAACATTCACATGACATTCGCAGTACATCTACATGAAGGATTTGTTGTTAAATTGATGTAATTGTTATTTTTGTTTCTTTAAAATGTACAGCTTCCTTCTCTTACATATTAAACATTTTCTTATTTAACTGTACTGCATATGTGCAGGAAAAGTAGTAAAGTACTCAAATATTTTTTCTCAAAATACATGTATTTCTAATGCATTGCAAAGGAGAGGAAGGCAATTGGAATAAATGATTGCTTGGATAGAGTTTGTTCATCTGTTCGTGCTTCCTGCATGAAGAAGGGAGTTAATGCATCATCTAGAATTACCATACATGTAGATGCACATAGACCTGCAAAGTTTAGCCTTAGAAACCTATTTGTATGATTTGTTGATCGTGTTGTTGTTTAACATTGTGGATGCTTTCTTCGCGTCTCCGAATAGTTGCTTGTTTGCCACACAAATGCATGCAAATTCGCACAAAACAATAGGCACTAATTGATGAAGGGTCGCTGTGTGCAACATAATGGCTTTGCAAAATTACCAATTTCTGGGGGGTGTTCACAAAACTGGTCATCAGTGCTGAATGACAGTTTTTGTTATAAGCTACTGAAATCCTTGCTTCTGATTGGTTATCAGCACATTTTTCACTGATTTTTGTAATTTTTCATTGTAAAAAGGCTTTGTGAAACGGGTCCCTGGTCTTGATTAGCTCCATGACAACCTTTTTAACACTGGTATAGTATAGATTATTCTTGCATTGTAAAAAGGTTGATTATCTTGAAGCCTTTGGTGTATCTATCCCATGATAACTATAATTTGGCATGGAGATTATTTGTGTGGCATGTATATAGTTCATGACTTTGTACTGAAAGAGACTGTACTTACTAAAAGGAATTGCTTCTGTAACTAATTATATCTTTTCTCACGTGTACAGACAGTGTGTCATTATAAGTATGCTTCAAACATTGTAATGTGCCAATCTCAAGTTATGGTCTAGAGCCAATTGAGAGTTACTATTTCCTTGTTTCCCTGCCTTCTATGGCAAATGCGTTTGGAGATCACCCCCCCCCCCTCTCCCAATATATTTTTCTTGACCAGAAATATCAATTTGGATGTGAGCCTTTTCAATAAGCGAGTTCGTAAATAGCTCTGGAACGCATGACCCCAAAATATCCACAGATCTTAGACACGATGGATACTTCCCACGTGTGCATTTTAGAATAATCACTGCCGAAGTGATGGATGTTCTTCATGAATACCTTTTGTTTGCCTCTTGAGAAGAATACTTCCATCTGTGTATCAGATAAATGTACTGTTGGTGCATAAATGAATACTGATTACATAACTTTCATTAGCACGATCCGAGTATTCGTCTCAATGGTTTTACAATTTGGGTACGAATGACCTTGATTTGCCCATGCGCAAATCCTAATTACAAACTCGCTTATTAAATTAGCCTGTCCATGCATCTTTTAATTTTGAACCTTTACTTGTATCAATCGCACTGTTTGAGCCCATTTTTATAATACAAGATCATGTTAAAAATGTCTGCTGATATTTTTTGTGGGAATGGTTCACTTAAAAACATTTGTAATTTTGTTGTCCATCTTTTATGACCAGAAAATGTAAAATTGTAAATATAAACATGTCTGTCTGGACGATTCATACTTTAACGACTGCACACATGGTCTATTGCAATATTTTGTATTGTACTGATGAGTTCTAATGAAAACATGTGCCATTTGTTTCAAAGACTTTTGCAGAGCATTATGGTGATACCGCGGTCACACCGCCAAACCGACGCCACACCAAACCGACAAACTTTTGGCTATTTGGGTAATGGAAATATCTGTTTTTGGTATGGTGTTGGTCTCGTTGGTGTAACTGATGTATAAGAGGGCATTTGTTAGATGTCAATATCAGTGCCATCGATAAAGAGAGTTTGGCCTGCCCGGTTCAATTTTGATAAATATTGCTTTGTTGGGCAATGACAAAAGAAACTAATATGCACCATGTTGTAACCAACTGAAACCACAGAGATCTCTTTGCTGAAACCAAGTTGGCCAAACTCTGTGTATATATGGCTCTGGTGAATGTCTGCATGAGTGGAAGGACATCACGATAATTATGTAGAAAGGCAGAGATGAAGAGAGAGAGAGCTGTTGATCTAATGAAAGAAGGAAGCGGAAAAAGATACTGACAGGTGAACGAGAGAGAGAGAGAGAGAGAGTGAGAGAGAGAGAGAGAGAGAGAGAGAGAGAATGACATAGAGAATGATATAGAGAAATCATTAATGAAAGGGAAAGAAAGAAGGTGATAGAAGTGGATGGATAGGTAAGAGGGAAAGGACAGAAAAGGAGGATGTAGAGAAAGAGAGGGGGCGTGAACGACAGGGAGAGGAAAGGGGATTCCAAGGATGGATGAAGATGATTAACATCTGAATGTAAAGAGAGCATCAATTACTTGAAAAATTAAATATGAAATATAAATTGAGAGAGGGAGAAAACACTGAAGGAAGAACAAGAATACCATAACACTATATCATGTGAAAATGGTTATAGTCTTGGAGAGCAAGTACCAGCACAATTTTATTTCCTTTATGAAGATGAATACTAATGTTCTGAGATGGTTATGTTATGTCGGCTTGCAGAAGAAAAGGAACGTTGGAAGGGGTAAAAATAAGAAGAACAAAAGAAGATGGAGAATTAAAAAAAAAAGGATGAGAAAAACAAAAGGAGTGGAAGGAGAATTCGAAGAAGAAAAAAACCGGGGAGTAGGAAGGAAAAGGAGAAGGAAGGAGAGAAGGAGGAGAAATGGAAAACGACGAGGAGGGTAAAAAGAAGAAATGCATGAAGACGGGGGAGAGGCCAAGAAGAGAAAATATGGATACGCCATTCATAAAAGTTCTTTATTTACTTTTAGACACGCTGGCCCCAACATTTTGAATTCTCTTCTCAGATATATCCGTGATTCTACTTTTTTAAAATCTTTTGAAATCAAAAATTTAAACATACTTCATCTGTTTTTAAATCAATAATAATATACGCTTGTTAATGCATCCACTATGTTTTGTAGACTGTTTTTGTTTAAATTATTATATTTTTTAAAGGCAATTGTTGGAACTTATATTATGTACCATTAAATAACAGGGACTGCCTCGACAGAACCTTACAGTTTTATTTGCAGTATCCTAATTCATTTCTATTGATCAACTTTGTATAATTGTGATATATTTGTTGACACGTTTCCAATTTGTGTTTATTGTGTGTTTTATATATATATAATCTGTATTTTATACTTTCATATAATGTGTTTTTATGAATTTGAGATGAAATAAAACTTCAAACTTGAAACATATATCTGCAATTCTAAACTCATCAATTGTGATTAGAGACCTGTAGATCTGTCCTTAATTATACCATTAGTTTAAACTTAGCATAGATGATTTGAGGAATATCAGCATTGGGGCGGAAGGGGAAGGGGTGAGCTGGAAGGGGCGGTCCTATCATTGTTAGAATGATACGTATAAAGGTTATATTCTTTCATCAGTATAGGCTACGGTTATCTTTTTCTCCAGAGAATGGCCACCGCTCATGAAGGAAGTTGTGTTGTTGGGGGAGGGGGGAGGGGCTCAAGGAGGCACCCAATTTGAATAAGGGCTTCTAGTCGCAAGAAATGGCCCGTGTTTTTATTTTGTTCTCGCTATGTCAAAAAAGCCTCCAAAACAGGGTCAATATGGACTTAGCCATGGTCAGCTAGGGGCGGCGATTTCTTTTCATGACCGGGGGTACGAAATGCGAGGGACGAGGGAATAGTGGCGTAATGAGCACAACGTTTTTTGGGGGGCAGACACAATCCGCATCACCCCACATGATGATGCAGGCCCCGCGAAACGTCTTTCAAAGTGTGGGGGGGGGGGAGGGGGGGAGGGGGGGGGGGGGTAAAGTATTTACGATCAGGTAGAGCGAAGCAAGTGGAACCCCATGAAGCTCACGTGTTTTAGGCATTTAATAAAGGACAGATGAGCATCCAGGGTTTAAGGCATTTAATTACGGTCGGATGAGCATATTTTAATACCATATTTGTGACACAAGCATGCAGGTAACTAATTGGAGTGGGATAAAGGGGGCATAGTCCCCAGAATTTAAGGGGTTTTAGGCATTACATTACGATCAGATGAGCATCCTGGAGGTGCCGTGGGGCCCTTTATGAGGTCCAGGGAGCAGAGCCCCAGAAGCTCAGGTTTTTAAAGGCATTTAATTAAAGTCAGAAGAGCATCCAGGGGGCGGAGCCCCCCGGAAGCTGAGGGTTTTTAAGGCATTTAATTACGGCCCTTAGGGCCTTTGGTTGGGTCCAGGGGGCAGAGCCCCCGGAAGCTCAGGGTAAAACCATGCCATTTCAGCAACATTTGTAAATCACTAGCTGGTTGCGAATTAGAAATAAACCACATTTGAATTTTATTTGGGGGCAACTGCCCCAAGCCCCCCTCCCATCATTACACCAGTGCGAGGGAGCATAGTTAACGAGAAGGTGAAGGTGAAGGTGAAGGAAGTGACTACCCCCTCACCGTTTTTTTTTAGAAATTTTGTTGTATTACAAATTTACGTTCCTTAGCAAAACTATAGTTTAAAAACAAGCAATATCACTTTTCTACAATATTTTACTTTCACTTTGAAGGATATCTTGCACTCTTGGGCCCTCCAGAGCCTTAAAGTTTGTTGCAGTCTTTAGTCAGTATTTGCTATAACCTTTTTCAAATTGTCCGTCTGGGGGGGGGGGGGGGCGATCCCCCCTTAACAAATTGAGGGGATATGTGTCCCCCCCCCCCGATCACCGCTCCTGGCCACGGTCATTGTATTGTGTCCTAGCTCAGAGACTCCTGTCTCACAGGCTTGGCCTCACACACTCATTCAAAATTCGTTATACCATACGTGGCATTGAACATTACTATACAATTTATTCCGTTGTCTTCTAAACACGGATATAGTTTCATGGTTTTGTCTTTGAATGTATGAGCTCAAGTACACGCACTATCAATAACCATAACCATCTATAAATGCATAGTATGCATTGAGGTATACTTTTTGTATTATCATTGTATTACAATGATAATACAAAAAGTATACCTCACCAGTATGTAGCAAGTTACCATGTTACAACCCGCATAAAAAATACACAGCTCAAATCGACCGAAAAGATGGCAGAGCAGGTAAGCGAAATTGAAGTAAGTCTTTTACGTTAACTGTAAATGATTCGAAGGAAGAACCTTTTCGATAATTGTTATTAGTAAACTAAGCACGTAATGCTTTTGATCATACCATGAATATGATTTTTTTAAATGTACACATGTGGATATTTTGAACGTTTTATAAAAGAGGGTTAAATGTCCGTAAATTACAGAGTTCGCTATAATGATCATCATTCTTTTGTTTAGGCCAGTAACGTGTAGTGTATTTCGGATTACCAAAATAATTAGCATCTCAAAATGAATATGGGATTGTTTTAATCATGACGAGCTATTGTTTTTTGGCTGTAATACATATGGAATGTGAGTTTAGTGTACAGACTATTAAAGAGCACTATAGATTTTGACAACTTTTATTCGGGTTTCCTTGCATGAGTACAGTTCTGACAAGAAGAAGTTTATAATTTAATATATGTATGTGGTATACAAAGGAGTAGTGTCGATTCATCTGCTGAGGGGTCGGGCAAGGAAGAGGGGGGGGGGGGCTCTGATACTCCATTAATAAATTGACAGAACAGGAATTAGAACCTGTCGCGTGCGTATACATTGATAACGTACAATCTTCTCTGTTTGTTTGTTTGGTTGGTGGGCTCATGTATGTATTTTTTTGTTTGTTACTTTGTCTTTTCAAACAAAAACAGACGTCGGGAACCATTTCCCCTGCAGAACCATTTGATAAAGATGCCGACACGAAGGCACTCTTTGAAGCTACACAAGGGCTTGGTAAGTGTTTCTTAACATATTTGTCAGTTACGTAGTTACAGGAAATACAAAGATGTGGTGCTTATTTGCATTTATACTTTTTCATGAAAGCAAACCGATCGAGATTTACAACAAAAAAATGTGATGGAGCACAGGACTTGGGCAATGTTACTAAACATTGATTTATTATGTGAAGGGGCGGGGAGGGGGGGGGGGGGGCATCTACAAGCCCCCTTCGGCTATACCACTGGTGGAGAATAATTATGTTCACTAGTCATCGACCTTTTGTCACAAGGGTTTTAATCAATATCTAGGAACTTTAAAATAGTTTTATAATTACGTTTAACTCTTTATAATTATGCACCACAATTGGTGCTGTTTGTAATGTGCAACATTTCACGTGTGGCACAATAGCGACCGTCTACATAGACGAATAAAGCAACTAAATTGTAAAATTTCATTTATATGCATCTAGGCACGAAAGAGAAAGTGATCACCGAGATTCTAACAAAGCGGACGAACTCACAACGTCAAGACATTATCGAGGCTTACGTGTTAGCGTATGATGAGGTAAGTCATAATACATGAAGAAGAAGTAGGAGAAGGAGAAGGAGAAGGAGAAGAAGAAGAAGGAGGAGAAGAAGGACGAGAAGAAGAAGAAGACGAGGAAAAAGAAGAAGAAGAAGAAGAAAATAAGAAGAAGAATATGAAGAAGAAGAAGAAGAAGAAGAAGAAGAAGAAGAAGAAGAAGAAGAAGATGATGAAAAAGAAGAAAAAGAAAAAGAAGAAGAAGAAGAAGTACATTACGAAGAAAAATAAGTAAATTGTGACGAGAATGAAATTGAATAAAAAGAATATATAAAGACGAAGAAGAAGAAGGAAAAGAAGAAGAGAATGAAGAAGAAGAATATGATGAAGAAGGAGAAGAAAAAGAAGAAGAAGAAGAAGAAGAAGAAGGAGAAGAAGAAGAAGAAGAAGAAGAAGAAGAGGAAGAAGAAGAAGGAGAAGGAGAAGGAAAAGAAGAAGAAGAAGAAGAAGAAGAAGAAGAAGAAGAGGAAGAGGAAGAGGAAGAAGAAGAAGAAGATGAAGAAGAAGAAGAAGAAGAAGAAGAAGAAGAAGAAGAAGAAGAAGAAGAAAAGAAGAAGAAGAAGAAGAAGAAGAAGAAGAAGAAGAAGAAGAAGAAGAAGAAGAAGAAGAAGAAGAAGAGGAAAAAGAAGAAGAAGAAAGGAAACGAAGCAGAGCCGGGGATAGCGGATTTTCTTAGTAGGGAACCTAAACTATGGGGGACGGTAAAGTGCCCTGTTCCCCTCCTTGTGCTGGTCTTCTGTACGCTTTTGTGTATCGTCCACAAAGATTCATCATAACTATTTTCATTCGAAGGAATTATTGGACGTCATGAAGTCTGAACTGAGCGGTAACTTTCTCAGTGTCGTGGAAGGCATACTGGACGAGCCCGCTGTGCACCTTGCTAAGGCCGTTCATAAATACGCTACGGTAAGTGCTTATTAAAGGAATTTAAAGCCCCAACTGCACTACTTATAGCTAGTTGCGCCCTCCATATAGCAAACAATGCCTAATCGGTGACCATTGGTCCCTCATGATCCTCTTCTTCTTATGTTAATTGAGAGCTGATTTGATAAGATAACCACCTGTCACTGACCATGCTGGGTGGTCCAATCCCTCCTGGCCAAAGTAGTACCGACGGGCTTTAAAGGAATTTGATGTTTTGTTCACCAACAACTTAAAGGCGATCCGTGAAAGCTATGATGAGTCCATTGTGTCCATCTTTTGATATTTCAAAGAATTGGCATATGCGTTATCGGTAAAAAATGACTCATTCAAATGGTAATATATATTGGGTAATAAAGTGGGAAGAAAGAGATAGATAATCATCTGAGAGAGAGAGAGAGAGAGAGAGAGAGAGAGAGATTGGGGAGGGGGTAGGAGAAAATACAGAAACTCTTATTTATGTTTTTGTCAGCAATTAACAGACACAAATTAGTTAACTTTTCTTTCTGTCTTTCTCGTGTAGAATACGAGCATGCTCCCGACTGACCTTGGACTTCGCCTTCTTGAAATCATCTTTCCTTTGAATTACTTGGTAGGTCGTTGACAAGTTTTTTTTGTATAGATTAAATAAGAATAACAAATAATATGGATATTTATATAGCGCCGGTATCCGGCAGGCTCTGACGCTCATGGTGCTTTACACATATTACCTTGCTGTAGCCGAGCCGAGCCGAGCCGAGCCGAGCTCAGGTATACCCATTTACACCTGGGTGGAGAATGGCAAATGTAGATTAATTTCTTGCCAAAGGACATTGGCGGAACTTGAACCCTGTACCTTGTGATCTGCAGTCGGGTGACTTATCCACTAGACCATAACACCTGTACAGGAGGGGGGGGGGGGGTGAGCATGATGAAAAGCATTGGTCTGTCATAATTATTATAAAATGTGTCGTCTAAGAAACATCTGGGGCTATAATATCCACAGGTGCCGCAGGCCGCTGCAAGAGGCAGGTGTCCCCTTTTAAACGTACAGGACAATTACCCCCTGGACAATAACCCCCGGAAATTACCCCCTATAGGATAATTCCCCCGTGGGAAGTTACACCTAGAACAATTAACCCCCCTCCCGCTCTTGAAAATTACCCATTAGGATTATTACCCCCCTTCCAGGACAATCACCCTCTACGACAATTATCCCCCCCCCCCGTGAACAATTACCCCACCCCGGGACAATTAACCCACATCCCTAAAAATTACCCATAGGACAATAATTGTCCCCACGACAACGTCCCGAGTACACTTACCCTCCACCTGAAAATCCCCACCCCAGTCCATTAAAGGGTAGTCTTTCCTGATAATAGGTTTTTATAAAAGCAGGGGGTAATTGTCCTTGGAGGACAATTTTTTCCCTTGTAATTGGCCAGGGGCCATTGTTTAGGGGGTAAGTGTCCTAGCCTGATCTTGCAATACCTTAGTTACACACCAGAGAATGTATCCTCCACCATAATGATGTTGTGCCCCTTTTCAAAGTTTGTTCCCCCCTCCCCCTAAAAAAATACACTCACACACACACACACACACACAAACGAAAATGTTACAAGCAATTTCCCCCTTCTTTCCTCATCTGCCCATGCAATATCATCATGGAACTTTACCTCTTCATCCCATTATTGATTTTCTAATCTCTAAAAGTGATCACATTCAATATATTCTTCAGTAATTTTTTGTTACTTAGTTGAGACGGTTATTAAAACATTCCCGGACAGAACTCACTTCAATGATCTTTTAAAACTATCAATATAATTTTTTGTTTCTTCTTCCAATTTTGTAATGTTTTTTCAACTTTATTTTTTTTGGGGAAAGGTATAATTATTTAATTGATTTAAATTATCATATGATTATATATGAATTTAAACTTGTGTTAATGATATATGTACCTAGTTTGTATATTACTATGTATTATGTTGAAAAATGCAGAAATAAAATCAAACAAACAAGCAAATATAAATTAATTTAAGACTTGATTTACTTATCTCACTTTCGCTTTATAATTACAGGAAACAAGTTACATCAAGGAAGTTTACCAGCAAGGTAAAAACATATTTTCTAATGGTTTTTTTCATTGACTGAAATCAATTACTATCAACATTATTCTTTTCTATTTGGGGTTTCGAAATGACGGAGGTAAGTAATTGAAGATAAGGAGGAAACGACTTACACCAACAAGACGTAAACCTAGGACGATCGAGATACGGGCTCGAAAAGACATGAAAGTGAAACAGAGAGATAGAGGGGGGAGGAGAGAGATAGAGAGAGAGAGAGAGAGAGGGGGAGGGAAGGAGAGAGAAGAGAAAGAGAGAGAGAGAGAGATAGAAAGAATGATAGTGTGTGAGAGAGAGAGGGGAGGGAAGGAGAAAGAGAAAGAGAGAGAGAGAGAGAGAGAGAGAGAGAGAGAGAGAGAGAGGAGGGGGGGGGGGGGGGAAGAAGACGAATCGAACAGGATCTGAAATCGAGATGTGGTGTGTTCGTTTACATTCTATATTTTTTTGTTATTATACTTGAGAAATAGCTTTATCCAATACTCTTATTACCCGCATAACTTAGGTCAATTGGAAGAATAACAAAATAATGTAATTATGCTGGTAGCTATACCGTGTATACAACGATTACAATCAACCAAGTTCCATCTCCAATATCAATCTGTCCAATATGCATCGGATGGGTCGCCTTGCTGGTTAAGGGCAATCAAAGCAAACTTTTACCTTTACTCTATTTTAATGAGTTCATTTGTATAAATGAAATCATACAAATAAGGGAAAACAAAAAATTGCAAAATAGAGCGGACCAAAAAAGATAATTATTCTAGTCTATGTGTCATGAGCTGTCTCCCAAGGGTTCGTATACATACATAACCAACAACCAAAAGTCATCATTGGAAAACTTTACACAACTTGATATATATATATAGATATATATATATATATATATATATATTACATTTTGTTTAAGAATGTGAATTATAGAGGTGTTAAAAGCAATAGTGTGCTTTTACTTGCTTCTCTCTCTCTCTCTCTCTCTCTCTCTCTCTGTCTCTCTGTCTCTGTCTCTGTCTCTCTCTCTTACTCTCTGCAGTTTTTGGTTCCATACTGGATGAAGACATCACCCTGAATGTATTCGGCCCTTGGAAATTAATCCTGATTAATGTTGAGATGGTAAAGCGCTTTCCTATTTTCTGCATTTTCTTTTTTTCGCTCGATCCCCACCCTCTCTTTGCTCTCCCTCTCTCTGTCTCTCTCTCTTTCTCTGTCTCTGTCTCTGTCTCTCTCTGTCTCTCTCGCTCTATCTATCTATCTATCTATCGCCCCCTGCCTCACACCCTTTCGTATATTTTGCATCATGCTGTTATAAACATTAAAGGTAAAGACCAGTATTGGAAACGCCCAATTACAAAAAATGAAATGGAAGCTCTTATTACCAATCATGTGAAAGAGTACGTTTTGACTAATACATGATGATAATAATTTTGCCGGAAAACCGCCTACTAATTGATATATTTGGTAAATTAGTTTATATATTGGTGTGTGAGAGATAAACGCACGTGTCGCGCACGTGTGCGTAGTCCCATATACATATTTCTGTGTACAGTGCTTGTAACTTTACGAAGACAGGGCCAAATTTCTTATCATTTTGATGATTCCAGAGCCTTGCAGTACACACCAATACTTAAATGCTAGATGATCAACCTTTTCTGATCGATTCCACAACGTTTCTTTCACAATGCAATCGCATGACCATAACTGGTCTTTATCTTTAACACTTTGTATGCTCGCTTCAAGGTATCTGTACGGTCGTTCGTTTGCCAAACGTACAATTTTGCACATAAAATATAAAGCAACTAACGCTAGGAGTGCGTTGTGCTAAAAAACAATGGCTTTGAAAAATGCACGGTCTTGAATAGCTCAATGACAACTCTTTTAACCCTTTGTATACGGGAGCCGAGTGGTCCCTATATTAGGCCTACGGTAATTAGATAATTCAGAAGTTGACGGGTTAACACCAGTATAAATTAATCTTGCACTGGAAACAGTCAAAAAATCTTGATGCCTTTGGTATATCTATCCCATGGCTAATACAATGCGGCAACAGAATTTTTTTTTTTGTGAGGCATACAAATAGTTACATAACTCATGTATATTAATTTGTTTTATATACCTCACTTAAGAAATCCAGCCATCTGATTGGTCGAAATTGCAGTCAGGGTTTTAACAATTCCCGTAAATAAACGAAAAATGCCAAACCCGTGTAATAGTTCTAGAGTAAAATCCCGGCAAAATTCCAGTTACCATGGTTACCGGGGAAATAGTTCAGTCTTGGTGAAATACCCATAGGTTCACATGTTAAAAAATGGTTTGAGCGATCGCGGATACCGTACGTGTGCGAAGAATTGGTCGGTATTTTTAATACGTGTGCGAAGAATTGGTCGGTATTTTTAACACGGCAATCTCGATCCAAACAAGGCAAAAATGGCTGAAGAAACTCTTCCAAGATTTCAACTTCTTGATGATGATCAAATGCAAGACTTGCTGCCAACAAGAACACCAAAAAGGCTACGTGTAATTCTCCATTATTTTTTTTCTCAAAATAGATCTAGTAGGTCTAGGCCTAGATTCTAGTAGTGCTAAAATCCTTCCCGTAGAGATTATACACATCCCTATGCATTGGCCATTGCGCACTCATGCTAAATTGGTCGATGTTTTAATTACCAGAGATTCAAACTAATATTGCTCGTGATCCTGAAGGTGATACTCAATAAGTGAGGTGTCATATGAAAGCGCAGGTTTTTCTCTATATTCCCCACAGGGCCGGCCCACCCCCAACATTGTAAAATATCTTGCTTAGACTAGAATGTAGATCTAGTCTACTCTCACAGATACACTCATAAAAAACAACCGTGCAGATAAGATAGAGAAAGGCCAAGGTGGTGTCATAAGTTGACTCTTTTTTTTCGGCATATAAAAGTATTAATGACTGCTTTAATATTCGAGAAATAGTTGTTTTTATACGCTCTCGGTTTAATACAATTGGGCTATTGCCCTCGGCACGCCTCGGGCAATAGCACAATTGCAACCTTCCCTTGAGCGTAGAAAAACAACTATTTCTCTCAAAGCAGTCATTAATACTACAATATAATATTTCACGGGTTAGCGTTTATGCCTATTGAATGTTACACCTATTGCTGATTTTCAGCTTTTGATGTCGCTGTTGTTGTTGTTCTTTTGTTTGTATGTATATTTCTTTATAGGCTTAGGTAGTTTGTGCTACATAGTTTTTTTTTACCCCCCCCCCGAACTTTGGAGCTAGAGATATTGAGTTTAAAGGCCCACTGCTTTACTTGTAGCTACTTGCGCCCTCTATATAACAAACAATGCCTAATCGGTGACCATTGGTCCCCCATGATCCTCTTTTTCTTATGTTAACTGAGAGCTGATTTGATGAGATAACCAACTGTCCAGTGACCTTGCAAGGCGGTCTAATCCCTCCTGTAAACTAGTACTGATAAGCTTTAAGTTATCGGTCGGTATTAATTTCTCTCTCTCTCTCTCTCTCTCTCTCTCTCACTCTCTCACTCTCCCTCTCTCACTCTCCCGCGCGCGCGCTCTCTCTCTCTCTCTCTCTCTAGGGACAGCGCCATGAGACGGCATGCATCGATAGCTATAAAGTCGATCAAGATGTGCAATATCTAGAGGAGGTAAGCAATAAATTAAAGCAAATTTATTTAAACTTTAAAATGATATCAATAATTAAAATAGAAACTGCTAAAAATTGATGATGATTATCATTTTCCCGACCTGCTTTAGATACAGCATCGGACTGTGCATCACATGATTCATGGTTTGAGTCTCGCAGCGGAGCGGATGTCCTTTAGCAAGACACTATTCTTTGCCATTCTCAATCCAGGTGAAGCGAAAGAGAGAGAGAGAGAGAGAGAAAGAGAAAGAAAGGGGAGGAAGGGAGAAAACAGAGTGAGAGAGAGAGAGAAAGAGAGAGAGAGAGAGAGAGAAAGAGGTGGGGTTTTTTTTTTGGGGGGGGGGAGGGGGAGACAGAGAAGGAGAGAGGAAAGGGGTGAAGGATTGGAAGGATATAATTTCATCATATTTTTTTTTTTTGGAGGGGGGGGGGCGTTGACTTCAAACTACAAAAAACAACCACAAGCGACAAAAATGGGGAGACCGCCCCAATCTGTATCTGACCCGGACACCGTTTACTTTCTCTTAATATTGCAGACACCAATAGATGATTGGGCACTTCCCAATGCACGGATTGAAGATCTTTTGATCAGGGACAGCGTGCAGCATCTTCAAAAAGTCTTCAAGAGGGTGAAACAGGTAGTTATTGATTATTATCGGAGGATCGAGTCTCTTTGGATTATAAACAGGATGGTGACAACAGATGATTATGGGGGTTCGAACCTTTGATTCTTGGATTGAGAGTCAAGTGAATGAACCACTATACTACGACACTTACATCTGATGATCGTGGGCGTGAGAGGGAAGGTTTCGGTATTGTGATGGGTAAAACATTTAAGTGAGAAACAAAACTAAGGGGGGGGGGGGGGTCAGTTGTTACATATATATAGTGCACTTTAGATCTCACATTATTTTCGGGAGAACAAAATAACGGGATGGGGGGGGGGGGGTGGGGGTCATGGACTAATAGGGTATGCATGTTCGGGATTAAAAGAGTTCTTTTAATAGGGCCATACTAAACAATAAAAGTAGAAAAAGAAAAAAGTTGAGAAGAAGAAGGCATAAAGCAGATGAAAAAGTAGAAGAAGAAGTCGAAGAAGAAAAAGAAAAGGAGAAGGAGAAGAAGAAAATAGAAAGAGAAGTATGAGAAGAAGATGAAGAAGAAGAAGGAGAAGAAGAAGAAGAGGACTTGCAGCTTCTTATTCCATGCATACCGTACTCAGTATTTACAAAATAAAATCTCAGCATCGATTCCATTATTTCTTTTTTTATGGACATCGTCATGGTAGTCGATGAGCGAGAAGGGTGTCGACATCATCCAGGCAATCAAGGATAGTAATATGACGACGGAACAGAAAGATGGCTTCGTGGCTGTAGGTATGTCCAACGATTCCATATCTTTCCTTCTGATCCAAGCATTATACAAATATTCACGTGAATGGTCCTGGGGAGGTAGGGAGGGGGAATGGGGGGGGGGGGGATGTCGCTATCATAATATTGGTTGAAATGACTATAATATCGTAGATGACGGCTTTCATTTTATGAAAAAAAAGAGGCGGCAAACTTTTTTTCCCCCTGCTCTTCATGGGTTTACTTAAATTTACTTATTTCAAATGTCGAATCCACGATTCTGTAGACAAATGGGGCAGAATTCTAATAAATGTCTGACCCCCATTTAAAAATAGGAGAGGGTAAGAGAGAGAGAGAGAGAGGGGGGGGGAGAGAGAGAGAGAGAGAGAGAGGGTAGTGGAGAGGGGAGGAAAATACGCATCATTTGAGGTGCTTTTGGGAGTTGGGGGCACAGGACCAAAATTAGTGGAATATAATTATTGTGTACTTACTAGTATTAATTATTATGCCCGATTGAGATTTGAAAAGGTGCACCATGCAGCCCCTCATATCCCACGGACCCGCCACTGCACCTTTGAGTATACTGTATGATTTGACAATTTTGTTTCAACTTCTCTTCAGTATCTATTTGCACTGACTACGTTCGCTTTAACGCCACCATACTTCACAAAGCGATGTCGGGGGTCGGAACCAATGACGATACTTTGATTCGTGTGATCGTCTCCAGATGCGAGGTAAGCAGAGAGTATGTGTATAATACATGCCCATGCAATGATGGTGGTGAGGATGAGGATGATGATGATGATGATTATGAGTCACAGCATTAATGACGCCATATATCTGTTTTTTCCAGATTCATTTGCCATCTGCTAAAAATAATCTTCTTCTTCTTTCGGACGATTTGATGACGTTCTGTATTGACTACTCCAAGTTTGTCAATGAAGATTCACTAATTCACATCCAAGTTCATTCAACATGCAAATACAGTACTATACCTAATAGAGATGAGTGCCAGTTTTAAGAATGAACATCGTCTTTTTATAGCGTTTATTATTATTTTCTTTCCGTTTCCTTATTGTCTTTCCTTTGTAGATTGATTTAGAAAACATCAAGTCAGAGTTCCAGCAGATGTACGGCGTATCTCTTCGCGACTGGATCTCCTCGGATACATCAGGCAACTATCGGGACATTCTACTCGCTATCATCGGTGATTGACAGCGTGACCACACACAAAACAATTTATCCCGATACTCTATAACGAAACGTCGTAAAAAGAATCATCGTATAAATTCCAGGTGTCCACACACAAGAAACGACGTATAAATTCCAGGGTGTCCACACACACAAGAAAGTAATCCCGAAACTCTACAGCGAAACGTCGTATACGTGCGCAGTTTGCTATACTGCGGTCATGTAAAGGAAGCGGAAATGACAGGTCAGGTCTCCTTTCGCGCGAGGTCACGTTAAGCCCCGCCCAGTTATACCTTTCTAGTTCGACTAGTTATACTAGTTACGTCCACACACAACACATTCCGTGATTAGGCGTGATTAGGCGTGATTCTTTATTGAGTTCTAGTTCGAAACGAAGCCCAAACCCGCGTTTCGTTATGCGACGTTTCGTTACACGACGTATCGTTAGTAAGCGTCCACACACACAATTTCATCATATAACTAATCACCCCTAATCACGGAATAAGTAGGACTACCCCAGTCAAACGAACGAGGCTTAAACCAGTATGTAGTTTTACGAGACCACGTGTTGGTTTATATGCATTTCATTGTGGAAAAAGCTTTTCCAGATATTTATATTATTGACCATATTTCCGTCATACATTGTCATTTCTGAATGATAATTGATATGCATAAACTTGACGTCATGGGTAAACTTTTGTTCACACCCATGTCCATGCGCGCGTCGTGGCCTACGTGTACGCGTGCGTCAAACTTTAAAATTGGTTTTAATGCTTATTGCACCAATTTATTTTAAGTTTCAAAACTTTTAAAAATTTCCAAAAAATTTGTATTACCTTTAAGTAATTACAACAAAAAGAATATCGAGTGTCTTTTCTTCCACAATAATCATTATTGATTGTTTTACCTTGTTAAAAGAATTTGAATGTAGTAAAGATAGCGAGATTATATAGCCGGCGTAAAAGGGATGTTTATGGACAAAAACACTAGAAGTCAGTTTCTGTTTTCAGGTTTAATACTCGCATTTTATGCTATATCACGTTCTTTCTTCCGTTACTTCATCTTTCCCCGTGCTCTCACTTGTTGTGTGGTTGTGTGTGTGTGTTTGGGCGTGGAAATTCGTGTCTCCGTGCCCCCCCCCCCCCGTAGCTTGTAACACTGGGTTATTGTAGCCTCGTTTTAATAATTCATTCAATGTTTTTGTTTAATAGATTATTTATATCATTTTGTCGCTCCAATTTTGGAATTCTGAGGGGGTTCTGAACAGCGTGTGGTATATATGTGGAAGTGTGGTAGGGCGGTGGTGGTGGTTTGTGTGTGTGTGTGTCGTGTCTCGCATGGTGGGGGTGGGGTAGAAGTGTGTGGATGAGGGTGTTGAGAGTATGTTTAACGGGTATGTTTACATTTATATTCTTGACCATTATATGAAATATACAGTTCATGTTATTATTGAAATTCATGTTTAATCCAAAATATCAATGTACAATGTATCCAGTCTTGTTAAAATGATTCGTACAGTATGTGTTTGATTTGAGAGAAAATAATTAAAAACATCTTTTAAAAAAAAATGTAGCTTCGCCAATGTTCATTACTCTCACCAAGGATTAAGTCTTTTGTGGAAAAGGGAGTGATCTTTGGACTCTCTTCAGGAGCAATGGAAACCTTAATCCCTGTCGTGACCAAGAAGTACACAGCGCCATCTAAGTTGGTAAACGTGTTTAATTTGCAGAGGCAAAAGGAGTTTCTTTTTATCAAAACACAGATGAGAGAAACCAAAGATAGTGAATATACACACGGAATTAATACGAATGAAGCAAATTCATTTACACGGCCGTATATTGCAAATATATGACTTGTAATCGCAAAATATAACGCAATAGTTTTTGTAAATTTCTAAGAAATATTTTTCTGATGACATTTTCAACCGCATGACAGGTGGGTATTAAAGCTGAGAATTTCGTAAAATATCTGGAAGATAAATGTTTCTTTGATTAAGTTATTCCAATAAGTTTGTTGAGCTCAAAACCTGAGCTTAAACCTATAACAGTACTCTAAACGCAGCTAGCAGCGGGCAAACGGCCTCCCTCGAAGCAGTTCCCCAAAGTTGACAACCCTGCATAAATAGAAGAGTAAATCATGAACACCATCAGCATAATTACTTAATTAATACGGCCCGTGAATTACATTAAAAATACTGTCTCATAATTCATTCTTATTCTCTTTGCTTGCTTTGCATGTTATTTACATGATGCTTGATATACAGGAGGAATTACAAATTATAACGCATTTAAGGTACTATGTCCCTTTTGCAGCCAACCTCAAATTTTGTAGAACTTTGCAGGAATTATGAATATGTCATGTATGTCCTATCTGTGAAATTTAAATGGTAGCAGTGTCCTAATATTCAAATTATGCAAGGAAATCTGTTTACTTGTTAGACTTCACTGTCAGACACTATTGATTGACTGACTGGCCTTTTCTTCTTTGATAATAACATACATAAAATGAGCTGTAAAGGGTACATGAGCATTTGTCTACATCAATAACCCACTTCTTGTGATGGCCAAAATTAAACTGACTAAATCTTTGCGCAGCATAAAACGTATGACCATTCAGTACAATGGTCTGAAAATCAAGACTATTACTTATTGGCTCTATAGCTCCTAAGTCATTGTGTCAACTAATAGTCGTTATTTTCCCACTTGAAGACATTTTCAAGCCCCACCGTTGTTAAGGGAAGTTCTAAATTAGTATTATCTTTCAAATGCCGTTGGAATTTAACCTTTTCATTTTTTTGGCCTGCAAATGGGACATAGTACCTTTAAGTTCTTGCCTTCGTTCCACCTCTACCTCGCTCTCCCTAATACTTTCCGGTTCTCTGTCACAAAGATAAGTCCATGGTTTCACAACAGTGTTTTTAAAATCAGGGTGTCAATGATAAGAATTGTGTTACGACGTCGACTAGTACACTCTGACAAGCTGTAGGTTCTTCGAATCCCACTTAAATGTTCTATTGGCAATTTCTAAATGTTATCGGCAAATGTATAACTTAGAGGTCCCTTAATAAGTTATCGGCATTATGCCCTAAAATTGTGTAAAGGGTGGGGGTCCCTACACAACGTCTTGTCCATCGGTTTTTATTTCAAATATGTGAGAACATCAAAAACATCTTCACATTTCAAATATCAAACTTCGCGCAAGATTTTGCCCTAAAAAAACATTAGAAATGACAAGAGAGCACTTGTATTTAATAAATGTTCTATTCTTGAGTTATTCATTTTTATCTTATTATTTATTTATTTATATGATTGTTTGTTTTGATCCTACGCCGTCACAGGTCTAACAAGACGATTGCCAAACAAATTGGAAAGAAGAATTCACAATGCAGCGGCGTGTGAGCCTGGCATGCATGTCTGAATTGGAGGGAGGCTGAATCGGGGCGATTTAATTTGTCCAAGCAAGAATTAATAGTAATAATAATATTCCGCTTTTATATAGCGCTTAATACAAATGTGTCTAAGCGCTTTACAGATATACTATCACCCCGGTCATTTGATTCAATTCTTGCCCGCACACAATGTGTGCACAATTTCCACTCCCTGGGGAGCATTCCAGCCAGGCGTTACGTGACGTTTCCAGTCAAGCGCCTTAAACCACTCGGCCACGACAGAGTTGAGGTAAAGGTTCTAACATGAGGGAGGGAGAGCGAGATGGTAGAGAGGAGACAAAAAAGCATAGTTTACAAGAGGAAGACTAGGATGTGAGAGATCATGCAGAATGGAAGAAAAATAGATGGAGGAAAAGGAAAAGGAAGTTGAGGTGAGAGAGGCAACATGTTTTATTATGTGTGATACAGCATTATGATGTTCCTAACAATGCACTTAGATATTTCACCAAGTTGAGTTTCAATGTAGGCTACATATCCCACATTGAATAACGTATTAGGTATACGCATAACTCGAGAATGGCATAAGTGACTGATACAAACAATTACGACTGTAAGTGTAACCAAAAAATACAAGTAAAAAAATTAAAAAAAATGTATCCAGTAAATATTAGTGGGAATTCCCACTACCTAAGGAATAATTCATACACATTTAACCCTTTGACTACTGAATTCTCTCATTCCCATAGGTAAAAATACAGGGACCACTTGGTTCCTGTACCCAATGGATTAACTCGTTATAATGAGAGGGATTGGTGACAATGAAGTGCGTAGGCGAACAGTTCCGTTAAAGGGATAGTTGAGTTCTGGTGCGGAGGGCGCTACACAAAATAATCTTTTTTGTGAGTTGATGAAAAACTGAGTGTCAAATTTGAAAGAACATATGGAAAACAAAATCATCTTTATTTTATCAAAATCGGTTCAGAGACGGCTGAAATATTCATAAATATAACGATTTCTAATACTTGTGTACCACTGCAAATATTAGATAATTTTAAAAAGCCATTGTAAAAAACGAAATAGCGCCTTTTACGTCATATTTCAGCCAATGGCTTTTTTGTTGGCATATTCGCGTTGGTTATAGTACGCACGACCAGCCGGCCTATGTATTGTTATTTTTAATTAATCATTGATTAACGGTCACCTTTTTTTGTTGAAAGTGGAACAAAATTGGTATGATCGTATTGGCTAAATTTCACATATTTTGGGGTCTAAAATTACCTTCATACATGTAGCAATTTTAGGTTCTAAAAGGGCAATTGAAAATATCATAGATAAGAATAAGAGCAATAACCATGCACTTTGAAGGCATTTGTGTTCGGAAAACAGAACTCAACTATCCCTTTAAGGAAAAGGATCAGACGTGCCAAGGTTAAAGGGATAGTTGATTTCTGTTGCAGAGGGGGCTACACGAAATAATTGTTATGTGAGATAATGAAAAACTGAGTGTAAAATTTGAAAGAACAATATTTAAACGACAAAATCATCTTTGTTTGATCAAAATCGGTTCAGAGACGGCTGAAATATATCGATTTCTAATACTTGTGTACCACCACAAATATTAGATATTTTGACAAATTTGAAGAAAAAAAAAACCGTTGAAAAAAAACGAAATAACGCCTTTTACGTCGTATTTCAGCTAATGCCGATGTTGTTTTTGTGTTGGCATTTTCGTGTTAATTATATTACCCACAATTAGCCGGCTCATGTATTGTTATTTTTAATTAAATAATTCATTAACGGTCACCGTGTTTTTTTTAAAGTGGAGCTGAATTGGTATGATCGTATTGGCTAAATTTGACACATTTTGGGGTCTAAAACTACCTTCATAGCAATTTTAGGTTCTGTCATAGATTAAAGAATAAGAGCATAGCCATGTACTTTGAAGGCATATGCGGTCTGAAAACGGAACTCACCTATCCCTTTAAACCAGGAAGCTGTAATCTTTTTCAGTTGTGAATGTTGGTGGGGATTCCCACGCTTTAGGAGAAAAGAATTGAGTCATACTCAAACTAGTTATTATTTGGGTTATTGCATGCTGACATAATCATTTTCATACGCCTCCTACTGAAAGCACAGTCGCCATTAGAGCTACTTCGTAACGTAAGTGTTAAACGTAGAAGCGTAAAGTAATTTCAAAATATTGAACCGGGTAGGCCCTAATAATCATGTAATGCATTATGTTTCACATTTTTGGTGCAATATTAGCCAGCTAAGTATTTACACAAAATAATGTTTGACACTTTTGAGAGAGTTGGCAATTCAATTCACCGATGTGTCTTTTTTCACAGGTCGTGTGCTTAAGTTGTCAATGATGACTACTTCCTTGAAGCAGGCTGTTCATAAGAACCTCGAGTGTCCTGTCTGCCTGAGCTTCTTCAAGGACCCCAGGATCCTGAACTGTTCCCATACCTTCTGCAAGGGTTGTCTTGAGACTACTCTCCTGGAGTCTCGTTGGAACACAGACGTTCTGTTGTGTCCTATGTGCAGAGGGGAAACTTCGGTTCCTGGTGGAGACGTGGGTAGACTGCAATCAAACATAACAGTCAGGTCACTTGTTGAGGATGTGAAAACCCAGGCCAAAGTCTGTTCCAGAGGTAATCAAGAAGACAAATCATTGGAAAGAAAATGGAGCAAATGTAAAAAATATCCAAACTACGAAGAGGAATATTTTTGTCTCAACTGTAACAAGTATATCTGCTGCAAGTGTGCAATATCAGAGCATGTAAAGAATGCTCAAAATATCCTGGAAGCAGGCGCATATGAAACTGAACAAAAGAATAACGTCGATGAACTTGCATCTAAAGTGGATGCAAAGATACGAAACGTTGAAAAGTATGTTTCATCAGTTGTGGACCAGCGTAAAAAGGTGCATAACGTACAGAAACAACGCAAGGATGAAATAGATGAGACTTTTGAGAAATTCGTTCAGATATTGAAGGAAAGAAAGACGGTGTTGACAAATGAAGTTGAGCACGGCCAGCTAGGGAAGCTCAAGACTTCATTTGGAGACATGGAGGAGTCGAGTCGTAAGCAGATATACCAGATTAAAAAGGCTCTGGATTTGGTTAAGAATGGTCTTAATTTTCCTCTCCAAACAGAGGCTCTGACCTCACATAAAGCGGAGTGTCAACAGCTGGAAGAGTTTTTAAGCCGGATTGGTCCAGATGAGGAGCTGCCAATAAGAATTGCTGAGGAAGGTGAAAGAATTAGCTTCACGAGCCAGGGATCGGAAGAACTCCAGTTGGGCCAGCTACAGTACATGCCGAAAATCTCTGCAAGCCCTTTCGGTGAGGCCCGGTCCGCGATCCCTTTCGGTGAGGCCCTGTCCGGGAGCCCTTTTGGTAAGGCCCGGTCCATGATCCCTTTCGATGAGGCTCGGTCCGCGATCCCTTTCCATGAGGTCCTGTCCGCGAGCCCTTTCGGTGAGGCCCGGTCCGCGAGCCCTTTCGGTGAGGCCCGGTCCGCGAGCCCTTTCGGTGAGGCCCGGTCCTCGATCCCTTTCGGTGAGGCCCTGTCCGCAATCTCTTTAGATGAGGCTCGGTCCGCGATCCCTTTCCATGAGGCCCTGTCCGCAAGCCCTTTCGGTGAGGCCCAGTACGCGAGCCCTTTCGGTGAGGCCCGGTCCACGATCCCTTTCGGTGAGGCCCGGTCCGCGAGCCCTTTCGGTGAGCCCCAGTACGAGAGCCCTTTCGGTGAGGCCCGGTCCGCGAGCCCTTGCAGTGAGGCCATGTCCGTGAGCCCTTTCGGTGAGGCCCAGTCCGTGATCTCTTTAGATGAGGCTCGGTCCGCGATCCCTTTCCGTGAGGCCCTGTCCGCGAGCCCTTTCGGTGAGCCCCAGTACGTGATCTCTTTAGATGAGGCTCGGTCAGCGATCCCTTTCCGTGAGGCCCTGTCCGCGAGCCCTTTCGGTGAGCCCCAGTACGAGAGCCCTTTCGGTGAGGCCCGGTCCGCGAGCCCTTGCAGTGAGGCCAGGTCCGTGAGCCCTTTCGGTGAGGCCCAGTACGTGATCTCTTTAGATGAGGCTCGGTCCGCGATCCCTTTCCGTGAGGCCCTGTCCGCGAGCCCTTTCGGTGAGCCCCAGTACGAGAGCCCTTTCGGTGAGGCCCGGTCCGCGAGCCCTTTCGGTGAGGCCAGGTCCGCGAGCCCTTTCGGGGAGGCCCGTGAAGCACTGAAAAATTAATTATAAAAATAGCTCATAGTCATAAATGATACGCGGCCCGCATAGCAGCGATGAAATAGGGTAAAACATTTACACCAAGCTATCTCTATTTCTATAATTTGTTTTAATCATTCACAACAATATTGAATCGTAACGTGGTTGATGCAACCTCCTCAAATTACCTCTCATTACATTACATTCACGACATTAACATCCCTCGCAGTGAAAATTTCAGTTTCTACTTTCCGCACGCAGTAACGTTTGTAAATATACAAATGTTGTGAATCGAGAAATGTGTTTGAAATGCATTACAACCCTTTTTTCCCCGCCATTGAATTTCCTCATGAGGCTTAATCGTAAACTGGATAGTCCCATCCCTTTACACCGCGTTCAATGGGATGTACAGTGTACAACTAATACAGTTGGGATATTCTTTCTGCTGAGTCCTTGATTTTGTTTGAAATAACAACCAAGATGGCATCTAAAGTAAAGTTTATGAGGAAGGCAGGAACTTTAAATCAGATTGGTCTCTGAATTATTTCTTCGTAGAAGAAAAAGGTAGACCACTTTGCCTCATTTGTCACCAGAGGTGTGAATGTAAAGAAGGTCAACAACGTAGAAAGACATTATGACGCGCTGCATCGAGAAAATTATGGAGAGTCACAGGGTGTAGGTAGAAAAAAAAAGACTTGACAAATTAGTGACCGGACTGAAACGTCAGCAAGAATCATGTGTGAAACCAACCATTCTCAAGGAAAAGCTGTGCTCTCTAGTTTCATCGTCTCCCGAAAAATAACAGAAAAGTGCAAGCCGTTTTCAGATGGGGAATTTGTGAAAGAGTGCACGTTGGCATGCGCTCATAATGTCTTGTTTTTGCAAAATTGCAGGTGTGTAAACGTATTGCATAAGCAGGGGCGTATCCAGCCGGCGGCAAGAGGGGGGGGGGGGCCCAAATCTTGAGAAAATATTTAGTGGCGAATCAGCCAGCCGGCGAACGGCGAATGAGCGGGGGGGGGGGGGTGGACAAGAGCAAATATATTTGTTTTGGGGGGTCCAGTTTTTTGCCGGCCAGTGAATATTAAAGTGTGGGGGGGGGAGGCTTAAGAGGAGAACCACTAATTTCTTCTTCTTTTTTTTCTTCGAGGGGGTGGGGGGAGGTGAAGCGTCGTTTTAGCATGACTTTCTGTTTAACTCTCACTTTCACCTATCCCAGATAACCGTAAGTTTTTTGTTGCTGCTTTATATGTAGTTGATAATGCATGATTGAATTAAATAGAGAGAGAGAGAGAGAACCACCATCATTATGCAATGGTTCAGGGTTTGTGTAAGGTACACTTGAAACCATTTCTTAGCGTCTCAACCCTAACAAAATAGCGAAACTATTTTTGAGGAAAGGCATTAGAATAAAGAATAATAACTTTATATTGACTCATACTAATAACTGATACGGGCTAAAGACAATGTGGTATCGGCAGAGTAAGATCGAGTATTTGTATAGAGGTATTCCAAAATGACATTCTGATAATCAACATTTTATTCTTTTACAAGCGCGTAGCCAGGATTTCGTTTTAGGGGGGGCGGTAGTGAGCACGCTAAGCGTGCGAATCACTTACAGAGCGCGCGTAGCGCGCTCCCTAGGGGGGGGGGTGGATGCAGGGAGGGGGAGTTTCCCCACTCCCCCGCGAAAGCTTTGAAGTTTCATTAAATTATTAGAGAAAGAAGACGATTCGTTGGACCGTTCTCGACTCTTAATCCTTATCTGAATTCAGTTCCCCCTCCCCCCCTCCCGCGCAAAGTGCGGAAGCTTTGACGTTTCATCAAATTATTAGAGAAAGAAGACGATTCGTTGTACCGTTCTCGACTTTTAATCCTTTTTCTTCCTACGTCCTTTTCCTTTCTTCTTCTTTTTTCCCCTTTTTTTTGGCCGGCCCCCGCCCCCTTGCTACGCGCCTGTTCTGTTATCATAATGTATACACGCATAACACAACTGATCTTTATGATTTCTTAACGTGACATAGTTTCTTCTCCCCCTGCAAATGAAAAAGAAAAGAAGTTTATTTAATAAAAGGATCATTCGACAAAAATGATCATTGTGATTCGAATTGTGAGAGGATTTTTTTTTTAATAAGCAATGCCTTTCAACAGAATCTTCTTTGTAAAAACGACTTTTACAAATCTCAGCCATGCAATTCTGCCACTGTGTTGTAAGATCACTTTCAGATTAGGAGAAGTGTATTATTTAATGAGTACTTTAAAATGAATGGAACGTATATTCTCATCCTTCATTACTCAGTTAATGACTCACAGATTACATCAATAACAATCTTTATGGAAAAGCCTGCCAGACCGACCAAGCCAGCTTTTATTCGAATTGTATCTTTTTGAACAATCATGAACAATCTTTGTTATTATATCATTTTGAACATCAAAATAATTTCAATTTTTTAAACTCATTCTTGATTTTGAAAATATCAAGTGTAAATATTGTTAACATTGCATAATTTCAATCTCAATCGTCAACGTTCACACCTAAATATATACTGACATTGTATAGAATAAAATATTAATTTTGATCCCTAACCTGCATGGGGCTTTGCCTTTTTTCCCCACGCCCGGACCGATTCCCTAGGTTGAAAAAACCAGAGATAAACTAAATAAGGCAAATGCTCTGGAAAAACCTAATGGCAAATCGTCCCAATAAAAATAATCTATTTGAATCTCTAAACCTCCTACCAAAACAAACACCAAACTATTGTTCTGTATTAAAATTTCCACTTGAAATTTGTGTCGTGTATCTAGTGTCTGACAAAGCTAGAATGGCTACCACGCCCATTTCCCTCTCTTATTATGCCTTTCTGAACATTCCTTTCCTTCTCAATACAATAACTTACACCTGCCTAAGTCATTCAAACCATCCCGCTTCGCGGAATCGTGGCGTCTCGCCACTCCCATTACGTAATCATTAAACGGATCCGCATATACAACATTTCCTGCTATACGTTGTACCGCAGGAAAATACAAGTCTCAACTCAGTAAGCATGGCTGAGATTTGTAAAAGTTGTTTTAAAAAAAGAAGATTCTGGTGAATAGCAGTGCTTATTCAAACAAATATTCGCATCAATTTGAATCACAATCATTTTTTGTCGCTTAATCCCTTTTAATGACCTTGTTTTCTTTCTCGTTTGCAAGGGGAGAAGAAGATGTGTCACGTTAAAGACATCATAAAGATCAGTGTTGTATGCATATACATTATATACACAGGCCCCGCGGAACGTTTATCAAAGTGGGGGGGGGGGGGGGGGGGGAGGCTAAAGTATTTACGATCAGGTAGAGGGTAGCGAGCGTAAATTGGTGTGTGTGGGGGGGGGGGGGGGGTTCAGGGGGCGGACTCCCAGGAAGCTCAAGGGTTTTAGGCATTTAATTACGGTCAGAGAAGCAAAAATATTTTGATGCCGCATTTGTGTCACTGGCAGGTAAGGGGGGGGGGGTGGCGTTTTATTTTTTTATTATTTTGTTTAAGGTAAAATTTACGTTACTATTACCTGTTTGGGAGGCTAGGGGGGGGGGCGGGCCGGTAGAATCGGCCCGTGGATCCGCGCCTGTGCATAAGTGTATGTGTGTGTGTGAGGGGGGGGGGGGGGGGACTACCTGCGATCCGCCAAGTTATGCCAATCGTTAGCTGTGGCCCACGATCTTTAAAAGGTTGGCCACCCCTGGACTATAACCATTTATTTTTTACACGATTCGTCTTTGGCCAATTAAGCGAAATTTGAATCGTGTAAACGTGTAATCGTGTAAAATTACAAGATTCCTTAATATTATTCAGGTCGAATCGTGTAATCTGCAAGCCGAAAATCTCCGCAACATGATTACACGTTTCAAAAGTTACACGATTCGATTGCTCGTTGGAATTGTGTAACAATTTATTTTCAGTGGTGATGGTGAGCATGTTAGGACGTCTAGTCCAGTAGAAGCAGGAATAGTCAAGAGCTGAGAGGGGAGGATGGATTGAACGAGGACAACGGGGATGAGGGGAGAGCGAAACTACGCTTTCTGTCTCTCTTATATATTTGTAATTGTGGTATTTGTCTCTAGTTTTATTTTAGACTGTTTGAAGAATAAAAACCAGTCCACTTCCCGAAAAGCACTCTTGGACTTAATCCTCGGTGAGAAAAAAGAAAAAAGGGATAAACGACGAAAGAAAGGGGGATTTTTTTTATTCCTAAGTTGTAAATAAGTAAAAATTATATATTATTACAAAATTTAAAGGAGGGCTAGTTTAACTAAGTATGTTGCGATACTTTTACATTACAAGGCAGTACCATTTATAATAATGTACACCAGGGCCCTGTCTTACAAAGAGTTGATATCAATCGCAACTTATATGTACATATGAGATAGGAGACTGCAAACTTGCGATTGATTGAAGGACTTGCGATTGATTTGGATCACTCGCAACTCTTTGTTAGACGGCCCCAGCTCATTCTTTACTATAAAGATCGTTATACTATGTTGTTGATTTCGTCAATATCCATGAGAGGTCGAAGGGCGTCATCTTTTTTCCCACGAGAGTTCCGGACTTTGACTGAACCGTTTTACGTCATTATCCGCTTGGAAAGAGGTCACAAACAATTAGACTTTGATTATTTATTGCTTTGCCTTACTATTAATAAAGGCAAAAAATAGAAAAGAATAAATACTGAGATTCTAACCAACAGCTCCAACGATGTATAACGTTGTCTTTATAAATTGAACTTTAACGATGCCTTTATAAATAGTGAGGCAAAGCAATTATCAAATTTAGTATAATATTGTTTGTGACCTCTTTGCAAGCTTTCCTAGCTTGTTCTGTATGAAAATGAGGTAAAACTGGAATCTGGTTCGCTTGAGTACGAAATAATAAGACGCGGTCCGGACCTCTTGTGAGAAAAAGGAATTGGCGGCCGCCAACCAATCGGCAATTGCTTTGAGGGAAGCATTGTTTCCCGTCTGAACAATGATGTCAAAGTGCCGTTCACTGCAAAGTGTATTGCTTGCAATCAGACAATGCATGGGGGCGTTTAGCGGGCATGAAAACTACTGTCCCTTTAAGGACACCAATGAAAACATTAGTGACTTTTAGATTTGCACATCGACATAGTGGACTGCTACGTGTCACGTCCTTTTAAGGCACTGCGATGTCCTTATAAGGCACTGCCAGTGCCTTAAAAGGACGTCACATGTAGCAGTTCACTATGTCGACGTGCAAATCATCTAAAAGTCCCTAATACCACATCATCCCGTACAGGGGCTTTTAGTTGGGCAGGGAGGTTGAATTATTGTTATTTAATGATTATATCGAGAGAAAATCAATGTGACACAGAGAAATAGAGTATGGAAAAGCTTTTGAAATCACTATAATACATCAATTTTGATACCTACATTGTTTATGTTTCATGTTTGTGGAAATAATTAACGCAACGTCTAGTTTTGATAATTTAATTGTGATAAATATGTGATATGGAGTTCAAACTGCGGGAGGTCACGTGACCCCAATTCGCACATCTAATGAAAGTCTAAAAAGAAAAGATAGATAGGTGATCACCGACATCGGTAACCAAAATATCTGCATTCAAATTATTTTTAGGTCTATTTGAAAAAATATTTTCAATGAGAGTGGCCGATGTCCTTGAAATCGTGTTGGTTTTAGATTAAAGGGCGTGAACGAGTAAGTCATTAGTAAGTTTATAAATTTGTTGGTATTTGTTGAAACTGTAGCACATAATAAATCAATATTGTAATCTCCAATCAACAGACATTCTTTGTTTTCATTGTTTATTTGTAGCAGTGGTGCCTCTAAAATATCCCCAAAATCAGAGACAACTTGACTGGGCGGTCTGTACCCATAGCGATTATAATTTGTTTATATTTACTATAAATTTCGAAAAAATAACATTTCAACAATTTCATTAAAAACATCCAAATTATTTATTCATTGACATTTAATTGTATTTGTTTAAATATTAGAAATCTACACCACTGGCACGTTTACTTTGCCTTCCTTGACCAAGAAAGGCGTAACCATCTAAATTCAGAGATTCTTTACCACTATGCCATGTTTCTGATAATGCGATAAAAGATGTTGTATTGCCCTTTGCGACCGACCCCAAAATCTTGAAATCTACGGTCGTCTTGTTATTATTATTTTTTGTTTAACCGTTTTTTTTTTGAGAAAAAAATAAAGAAAGCATTCAAAACTGAGAAATATCAGCCCAAAGAGGAAGACAAAAAAAGAAAAGAATTTTTTTTTAAACAAATAGAAAGGTTTCCGACCAACCGACCCATATTTTGGCACCTAAAGGGCAATACAACATCCTTTTTTTGGTAGGCCTAATAGAAAAAGAATGGGAAATAGATGAGAGAGTACATATAAAATTTTTCCTACTTCTCTTAAGACTTCTGCAATTGAAATGAAGTATAGACAGAGAATTGCTAAAGTTACGAATGTTATTATAAACAACAACCGTTGTCAAAATCTTGGGGAAGTAACTGTGTGTGTCATTAACGAAATCATCATTGTGTATTTCCGAAAGGTTATCGTACACTGGATCTGTACAAATACACCCTTGACTTTCATTGTTGTTTCTAAGAATTTGCCTCATACATACAACGCAACACTGAGCAGATGACATTAAAAGCAGTATAACAAAAACAAGTTAGAAATACAAAAAGTACACTGTCGCTCATAAAGTTGGAATATTTTTGTTTTACCCCAATTTATGGAATTATTTAAAAAATAATTTAAGAATAATAGATTTAGATAATAGTATACATTCTCAGATTTTATTGAATAATAATTTGCCATTTTATGTTTTGCGTGACTGCTAAATCATGTGTATGCTACTATGATTATCAACTAAGGGACCTACGCCCTTAAGTCATAAATGACAGTAATGAGGATTAATGCCCCACAAAAGGGCACTAATAAAGCACATCGACACGGTTTTGATCCTGGGGCCTCACAGTTTTAAGGCCATTGCTTTGTCACTGAACCATGACTGTACGCAGCGGGGGCTAGGGTAGGGGGCAGTTTCCATAAATAAAATAAAAAACAGAAAATGCAATCAATTTCCAATAATTTATTGCATTTTACCCCGGTCCCACACATAAAAAAATTAACTGGATGGCCATGCATTATGGCTCAAGGCATGGGCACACAGAGGATTTGCTTATGTTGGGAACCGGGGGTATAAGCATAGTAGCATACACATGCTTTAGCAGTCACGCAAAACACACAACTGCAAATTATTATTCAATAACATCTGAGAATGTATACTATTATCTAGATCTATTGTTTTTAAATTATTTTTAAAATAATTCCATAAATTGGGGTAAAACAAAAATATTCGAACTATATGAGCGACAGTGTATTTTATATTTAAAAGTTCGAGTATTACAGAAATCCAAATAGCCTATATATATGATATTGTAGCAATAGGACTTGAACAGTATTCATGCAACCTTACAATAAAGAAAATATATTCTGTAATTATTACCATATATAGGCCGATATGATATTGTAGCAATAGGACAAGAACAGTATTCCTACAAACTTACAATAGAGAAAATATATTCTGCAATTATTATCATAATAGTAATTACTAAAACTAGAACAGTATTAATACAACATTACAAAAAAGAAAATATATTCTGTAATTATTACCATATATAAAGTATATATGATAGTGTGGCAATAGGACCAGAACAGTACTCATACAACCTTGCAATAAAGAAAATATATTTTGCAATTATTATCATAATAGTAATTACTAAGACTAGAACAGTATTAATACAACATTACAATAAAGAATATATATTCTGCAATTATTACCATATATAAAGTATATATGTATTGTAGCAATTGGACTAGAACAGTATTCATACATCCTTACAATAAAGAAAATATATTTTGTAATTATTATCATATATATATATATATATATGATATTGTAGCAACAGGCCAAGAACAGTATTCATACAAACTTATAATAAAGGAAATATATTCTGTAATTATATCATATATAAAGAATATATTATATTGTAGCAATAGGACTAGAACAGTATTCATACATCCTTACAATAAAGAAAATATATTCTGTAATTATTATCATATATATATATATATATGATATTGTAGCAACAAGCCAATAGTCCGGCAGCCAAACCCAGATTATTGGCCTAACCTTGTTTTAGGGTCTATAGTTTTTTTTTTCAACGGATTTTGATTGTCTAAAGCTTCTATTTTAAGAATCCAATTGCTGACACTCTGTCAGCCTTGAGCAATTTAAGATATATGACGTCATACAAAATGGCCGCCAAAGTACATGATTTTCCTTTAAAAATGAATAATAAATATATAATAAGGATTTTTTTTTCTACAATTTTGGGCAGCCAAATGTCTGTATCTCTCTAGGACCATCTCTAAAAAAATGTTTTGTGATGTTGCATGGCCATAGATGACCAGCTTATTTGTATATTTTGAAATAGCGCCCTCTATAAACATATTAATTTGAATAAAATATGTGTGCCAGCCAAATGCCAATTTCTTAAATCTATGTCACGTTGAAATCATATTTAATGCTTTTTGGGGGGGCAACAATTGCAGTTGTGCTGCATTCATCTTTCATATTGTTTGGTCCAAATTTAGATAGGGTTAGGTGTGGGGAATTGGAGACCCTTAAGCACATGTGCATAATTTACATAAACATGAACAACGTTACACATACAGAAAGTTTTGTATTCTCTTCAGTAACCTTTTCTCTTTATTTGGTAACAAAATTGTGGTCATAATGTAACTGATTAATAAGATAACAATGATTAATGACGTCATCGCCAAAGGTCTCTCATTACCTATATGTGTAGGTAATAAGGGACAGTTACAAATCAAGACATTTTAAATACAATTTGAATGAAAATGGGATTGTTATAGTTAGTTCAAACACTTTTTGAAAGAGATACATGCAGCCAATGAACTTACTGTAATTTTGAAACGATTTTAAAACAATGTGGCCCAAAATATTTCTGTAGTTTTTTGTTTACACTAATAAAGGTGCTTTAAATTATGTTTAAATACTTTCAGAATAATGTTCTGGCAATGTGACTTTTACATTGATCAAACTTACAGCATAGAAACAACTTCTTAAAATGAAATGCATTCAAATTAGAATGGTGACACGAACGACCAAATATGTTTCATGATAGTGCCTTTCAACATGAAATGGACAACTGGGGGGAAGTAGGCCCCCATCTTGGACCTGGTGTCCCCCATTGCCTACACACATTTCTGATCAGATACCATTCATAATGTGCATTGCAACACCAATTCACAACACACAATGGCCATAAGTTTTCTGTGATGGTTGGCACACTTCATAAACTTCCTTTTAAAACTGATTGTTAAGAGCCACCCCTAAATCTGCATACACCACAACATTCAGTGAAAATTGTGTTTTTTTTTTATATCAGAGCAAATTTTTACGATCAAAAATGCTTATCTTGGTCAATTTTGCCAATTTTCTCGGAGAGAGAACGCATTGTAGTCTTTGAAATGAATTGGATAAATGCAGTAGTGTTGTCAAAGGCCACACATGGCGCTATAGCAATATTGGAGTCAACACGGACAGACAGTGATGGGTTCAAGCTTGGTGGTCTCCAATTCCCTACACCTACCCTACATAATTATGTCAAGAAACAAAAATGGCTATGAAATAATTCATTTTTCATCAAATCGGTGAGAAGTGGTTTTACGGCACAAATTATTATTCCATTGATAGGCTTTATTTAGACCAGCATTGCTCCAACGTCAGTGAATGTGGATAAAGCAGTTGACATCTGTACTAGACAGATGCATGAGTTTCAAAAGAAATTACCTGGTGGATTCTATGACAAAATTTCCAGAAAGTTCAAACCATGGCAGCCATGAAGAAGTCCATAAATGTTGGGGTACGAAAGTCTATGAAAAGTTGATTTACTGCAGAGGAAAAGGACTGCAGGCAAGTTCAAGAGAGGTCAATGCCGAGGACATTTTGTCATAAGAGCTTTCACCAGTCCCAACAGCACTCTTTGATGATTCTGGAAACGAGCACTCCCATGTCAAAGGCGGACTTATAGAATTTGACAAAAGTTGAGATGTCAGGCAGGCATGAGACACTGGAACGACCTTGTACAGTCATTGATGGTTGTGCTCTACTGTGGATGAAAACCTGATGATGTTTGCTTGGTGTTTGACAGATCCAAGAGTACCTAGAGGTCATAACGGGTCGAGAGTCTTCCAACTGAGTCCCGCGTCACTGCTGCCCTCCAAGAAACTATGTCTCACTGTTCGTCGTCGTCGTCGTTGTCATATAGATCATGGCTCACCCTTGTAACCCGTTTGATGAGACCTTTCGATCGGCATCTGTCTCCTGCAATCCGGCGGTAGAGTGTATTTAGAGGGTGGCTAGTGATTTCCCTAAGGTCGTCACTCCATCTGAGCTTGAGTCTTTCTTTGTTACGTGTTCCTTCAAAGGTACCTTGAATGATAATTTGTCAAGTTTGTCTCCTGATCTTCTGCTAACGTGACCAAACTATTGTAGCTTGTACTTGTCAATCCTGGTAGCAAGTGGCGGTTGATCTCCGATTATAAACATTAATTGTGTCCATTGGTTATGTAATCTCTTCATGATATCCCAAGTAGCTTCCTCCAATACCACATTTCAAAGGCAGATATTGCTCCCCTGTCTGCCTTTCATAATGCCCATGTCTTGCAGCCATAGAGTTCCTACTTAGAAAAACAATGCCTTCATTACACGGATCTTAGTGGCCAAGGTGAGGTTCCTGTACTTCCAGATATTTGACAGTGTTGAGGCCGATGTTTTAGCCATGGCCAGTTGTCTCTTGATATTTATCAAGCTTCCATCCTCCTTGACAATCATTGACCCAAGAACATTTTATAAACTTGTCCACTTGATCAACTTCTTCTCCATCAACCACCATGCTCTGTTGCATGTAGTTAATTGCCACCAATCATGATCTTGGTCTTTTTCACATTGAGGTAGGGTCCAAATTATTAACTTGCATCCTTCACTCATTTTTAAGGAGTTTTAGTAGTTCTTCTGATGTTCTTGTTATAAGAGTTGTCAGTGGTATAATGAGCAAAAACACTAAGAGGGGCAGAAAAACAATCTGTATCACCACCACTTATACATGTTACATGCAGGCCCCGTGGAATGTTTTTTAAAGCGAAGGTGGGGGGGGGGGGCTAAAGTATTTACGATCAGGAAGAGAGGAACGCAAATTGGCGTGGGGTCCAGGGGGCAGGGCCCCCGGAAGCTCGGGGGTCGTAGGCAGCTAATAATTGTCAGATGAGCATCCATGCAGGGGCCTGCCTTAGGGCCCTAGGTGGGGTTCAAAGGGCACAGCCCCCGGAAGCTCAGGGGTTTTAGGCATTTAATAACTGTCAGATGAGCATATTTTGATACCTCATTTCACCTTGGGTCACTTTCTTTCTTTCTTTCTAGTTCTCTTTATTAAACATACTTTATACAAAAAGTGAGAGGGGCTCGAGTCCCCTGAGCCCCGCCGTTCCGCGGACCCTGACATGTAGGCTTTTAAATAAGCATATTTTTTGCTTGATTGTGAATTTAGGGATTTGTCATTTTCCAACATACGCTTAACAAATAATAATTTACTAAAAAGTGAGAAAAAAAAACATGAAAATCATGTCATTTCATCAACATTTGTAAATCACTGGTATCGAATATGAAGAAAAGAACAATTTGAATTTTATTTGGGGGGTCAACTTTCCCCATATCTTCATCCTCTGTTAAAATGTTCCCATTTTCATCCTTCAAGACATATAAGTTTGGGTGTAGGTTTCTTGGTCAGTGACTTGATGTGCTTAAACATGTCTCTAGTGTTGCTAACTTCACTATCTTTTCATGACAACAAACTATAGTTGATCGACATCATATATGCGCGAGTCTGCAGGATGATTGGGTGTTCAGAAATAGGCAAAAGCACAATCTGGTCATTACCGTCAAGATGAGGTTCCTGTTGAAGTGATTCCAGGCAGTGATGACATGCCAAGGAAAGGTCTGTCCACAACATAATTATGAAGAAGCAGGCAATATCATAGTACAACAAGCGATTCGAATTGTTGCTAATGAGAAGAGGTATGTTAGGGTTCTAGTGGATGACACAGACGTCTACTACTTTGCATCATTATCAACATGACGGACTAATAAAACGCCAATGACCATGGGGACGCCCATCACAGATCGAACTGTTATTGATGTTCCTGCCACTGTAGACAATTTAGGAGATATCATTACATCGATGTTGGTAGGACATGCGTTGACGGGATGCGACACTCTTAGGGCATACTTTGGCATTGGATAGGGTACAATGCTGAAAGTGATGAAGCAGAAGATTGGACTCCCTTATGATTCAGTTGGCAATGTTGATGCAGCATGGTCAAATGTCATCACTCAACCTACTTAATGCTTTGCTTCATGTTATGGACAGTCAACAACCAGCTCAATGTCAGAGGCTCGTATCAACGTCTGGCTATCAAGGGTCCGAAGACTAGGAGCTACAAATACTCCAAACCAATACCAATACCTTGCCTCACTACCTCAAACTACTGAAGCGTTTGTAGAAAATGTTAAGAGAGCTCATTTGCAAACATGTGTATGGAAGCACGCCTTACAGTCACGACCTCACTTCGAACACATTTGTTTTGAATATTTTTGCAGAATTAAGTGTTAAATGACACCCTCTTCCGCATGGAATATTTAAGGGTTCCCAACACTTTAGAGGGCTTTTAAACAAATTTCAAGATTTTGAAGCAAACTTATGAACGGATATAGTCCTGTATCGTATCGTATCGGTACTTCGTAATTTTTAGGTTCATATAAAAACAATCTAGTAGCTTAGAATACAAATCTAGTTTCTTAACGCTGTCACTGAAAACGGGCATTTATCACCATATGCCACCTCATATCTATGGGACAGAGAGCATAAATTCAATCGTGTTTTCTTCGAGTATTATATTACAAAATAAAAATAAATGTGCAGCACAATTTTTACTCACTGTATCCAGTGCATCTGACTCATGACATATGGTTATCTCATGTTAGAAATTGGTATTTGGCCATCATTTTGAACTATGCAAGTTAATGTGTCTATAGAGGGCGACATTCCGAATTATGCAAATTTACATATCATTTGTGATCATACAACATCGCAATTTTTATTTAGTGATGATTCTAGAAAAAAATCAAGATATTTGACTGCCATTTAATGTAATAAAATGCTGTTAACACTTTTTATATCATTAATTTTGGTTAAAAAGGGGATTTTGGCGGCCATTTTGTATGACGTCACATATCTCATATTGCTCAATGCTGACAGAGTGTCAGCAATCGGATTCTTCAAATTGATGGTCTAAGGAACTATAATCCAAAAAAACCCAAAAAACTATAGACCCTAAAACAAGGTATATCTAGATGGCTGCCGGACTACAAGAACAGTATTCATACAACCTTATAATAAATAAAATATATTCTGTAATTATTATCATAATAGTTAATACTAAGACTAGAACAGTTTTCATACAGCTTTACAATAAAGACAATATATTCTGTAATTATTATCATATAAATATACATATATGATATTGTAGCAATAGGACTAGAACAGTATTCATACAAAAATCTCAATAAAGCAAATGTGTACTGCAATTATTATTATATGTATATGATATTGTAGCAACAGGCCAAGAACAGTATTCATACAGCCTTACAATAAAGAAAATATATTCTGTAATTATTATTACATATTGATATTGTAGCAATAGGACTAGAACAGTATTCATACAAACTCTCAATAAAGCAAATGTGTACTGCAATTAGTATTATATGTATATGATATAGTAGCAACAGACCGGGAACAGTATTCATACAGCCTTACAATAAAGAAAATATATTTTGTAATTATTATCATATTTATATATGTGTATATGATATTGTAACAATAGGACTAGAACAGTATTCATACAACCTTACAATAAAGAAAATATATTCTGTAATTATTATCATATTTATATATGTGTATATATATGATATTGTAGCAATAGGACTAGAACAGTATTCATACAAAGTCTCAATAAAGAAAATATGTTCTGCAATTATTATTATATGTATTTTATATTGTAGCAACAGGCCAATAACAGTATTCATACAACCTTATAATTAAGAAAATATATTTTGTAATTGATATCATAATAGTATTTATTAAGACTAGAACAGTATTCATACAACTTACAATAAACAAAATATATTCTGTAATTATGATGATATATATATATACTACAACAGTGTTCATACCAACATGCAATAAAGAAAATATGTACTGCAATTATTATTTTATGTATATGAAATTGTAGCAATAGGAATAGAACAGTATTCATACAGCCTTACAATAAAGAAAATATATTCTGCTATTATTACCATATATAAAGTATATATGATAGTGTAGCAATAGGACCAGAACAGTACTCATATAACCTTGCAATAAAGAAAATACATTCTGCAATTATTATCATAATAATAATTACTAAGACTAGAACAGTATTAATACAACATTACCATAAAGAAAATAATTTCTGCAATTATTACCATATATAAAGTATATATGTATTGTAGCAATAGGACTAGAACAGTATTCATACAACATAACCATAAAGAAAATATATTCTGTAATTATTATTGTATGTATATGATATTGTAGAAAAAGGCCAAGAACAGTATTCATGCAACCTTATAATTCAGAAAATATATTTTGTAATTGTTATCATAATAGTAATTATTAAGACTAGAACAATATTCATACAACTTAAAATAAACGAAATATATTCTGTAATTGTTATCATATACATATGATATTGTAGCAATAAGACAAAATCAGTATTCATGCAACCTTATAATTAAGAAAATATATTTTGTAATTGTTATCATAATAGTAATTATTAAGACTAGAACAATATTCATACGACTTAAAATAAACGAAACATATTCTGTAATTATTATCATATTTATATATGTGTATATGATATTGTAACAATAGGACTAGAACAGTATTCATACAACCTTACAATAAAGAAAATATATTCTGTAATTATTATCATATATATATATGTGTATATGATATTGTAACAATAGGACTAGAACAGTATTCATACAAACTTACAATAAAGAAAATATATTCTGTAATTATTATCATATTTATATATGTGTATATGATATTGTAACAATAGGACTAGAACAGTATTCATACAAACTTACAATAAAGAAAATATATTCTGTAATTATTATCATATATATATATATGTGTATATGATATTGTAACAATAGGACTAGAACAGTATTCATACAAACTTTCAATAAAGAAAATATATTCTGTAATTATTATCATATATATATATATGTGTATATGATATTGTAACAATAGGACTAGAACAGTATTCATACAACCTTACAATAAAGAAAATATATTCTGTAATTATTATCATATATATATATATGTGTATATGATATTGTAACAATAGGACTAGAACAGTATTCATACAAACTTACAATAAAGAAAATATATTCTGTAATTATTATCATATTTATATATGTGTATATGATATTGTAACAATAGGACTAGAACAGTATTCATACAAACTTACAATAAAGAAAATATATTCTGTAATTATTATCATATTTATATATGTGTATATGATATTGTAACAATAGGACTAGAACAGTATTCATACAAACTTACAATAAAGAAAATATATTCTGTAATTATTATCATATTTATATATGTGTATATGATATATATATAACGATTTCTAATACTTGTGTACCACCACAAATATTAGATATTTTGAAAAAATTAGAAAAAAAAACGTTAAAAAAAGAGAGAAAATAACGCCGCTTCTACGTCGTATTTCAGCCAATGCCGATGATGTTTGTTTTGGGGGCATTTTCGTGTTGCTTATATTACGCACAACCAGCCGGCCCATGTATTATTATTTTTAATTAAATAATTAATCAACGGTCACCGTGTTTTTTTAAAAAGTGGAGCTGAATTGGTATGCTCGTATTGGCTAAATTTCACACATTTTGGGGTCTAAAATTACCTTCATAGCAATTTTAGGTTCTAAAAGGGCACTAGAAATGTCATAGATAAGAATTAGAGCAATAACCATGCACTTTGAAGGCATTTGCGGTCTGAAAACAGAACTCAACTATCCCTTTAAAGCTCACATTCATTTGTATATGTGGAAGCATTGTGGTAGATGGATGAATCTGGACTGTCATATGAGAGGTCCACGGTTGCATCCTTGCTGGGTTCTTACGATTTATAGGACCATTTTATTTTCCCAACTTAATATGCCGCTTCCGTTGTGTATTAAATCAGTACCTACATGTACCAATAATGGATCAGGATTCGAAATAGTTCGAGCACATACCAGATCGTTTCGGTGAATAATACAAGTGGAAACTTTTCTTAGTGCCTTAATCTATGGTTTAGAGAAATGGAGTTCGACAATGTTGCTATTTTTTCAAACTCTGCAACACGTCAAGGAAATATTAAACACTGTAGTTTTACAATTAGGGAGAGAGTATAGTATGAAACTTACGTTCGGGTAGGATTACCTCAGCTGTATGGCCTAACCCAGCATTTTGTAATGCCAGATGAAGTTCATCTACCTGCTCACTAGGTCGAACCCTCCGTCTCCAGTCACGTAGCATCTCCCCACAGCCAGATCTTGAGACACAATCGCATGACGAGTCTGGGCGTTTGAGGTATTTCTCTACAGCTGAATATGAGCAGCCTAACTGGTAGCCAAGAAACTTTAAGTCCTTGAGTGAAGGGATCACATCTGTCAGGGTCTCGAGAAGATTGTTGGATACATACTGCAATCGCCCATGCCTGCAGAAAAGAGAATTAAAAACATTCTGCGGAAAATCATATTTTAGGATATCGAAATGTATAATGCTGCGAATTTTGTTATTTTCGTAATTCTGTCCATCTGTTGATCTTTATATTTGATACATTACTTTGTAAAATATCGACAGGAATCGTCGTCCTTAGATACACCAGCCTTATCTTAGGACCGAGAATCGACTGACAAAAGTTGATTGTCGAACAATAGAGTAGCCATACTAGTTACAGTTAATTATAACTTTTTAGGGATGGTTACGCGTTAGTAATCATAAATGCCTGGTGTATAATGATTTGGATCTATATCACGATTCTGAATCAAAGTTTAAAAAGTGTTATCTTAATGGATATTTTTATAATAAACATATCTTAAATTCTATCCAATCCTTATCGTGGAAAGAATGAGCATTACATTTATTGATGAAAATATTCTTTTACTTACGAATCTCTGTGATCGACTGCATAATCTGGTTCATCTGCATCAAATGTAATATGAAGAAAATATAATATTACTAAGGCGTTAATTTTTATCTGTACGCGGAGTTGCTATGTATTTAATATAAAGGATGTGTTTAGAGAGGACGAGAAACCATACTCAAAGATTTAGATTTTTAAGGTTTGAAGAGTGTCACATAATGCAATATCCCCTTTCCAGAAGATACGAGAAGGAAATGAATTAACAAAAAAAAAAACAAAAAAAATCAGATCCGTCGCGGTCTATACCCCACATTTATTTTTGTTAGTCCTAGGGAGGAGTGTTAACGGCATTTATTGTATTTTGCAACATACTTCATTTTCCACCTCTTTCCAACTTAACCTTTAAAAAGGGTGCATTTACATGCTAACTTTAAAGCTCATTCAAGTGATTATTATCAATTGAGGAGAAAACAAATACATTGAAGTTACAAAATTAATAATATGTAGGGTCCTTGAAATAACTTGCTACATAAATGACTGATACAGGGTTTAGGCAACGAGTCACATGTCTTGAATGGCTTGTGTATAGTCTTTGATGTAACAGGCTTCATTAAAGGTATTACAAAGTTTTGGTATGGGGTCATGAATTCGGTTCAAATTAAAATGTTGGAAGCATCGTTGTCGCGGTTGAAATCGAGTCTGAAGTTATGAAATTATAAATAATAAACTCTTTATGTTGTATAGCTCCCTCTCAAGGTCAAGATATTAATTTAGCTTTGAAACAATGTTTCTTGACTAAAATCGACCGATTAGCTATTCCCGTTTGGAAATTATATATCACAACTATTCTGAGATTTTCATGGTCGCAGCTACCATTGTACGGTCATAGGCGCTATTTGAAATTTACCGGGAGCACCGGTAAATTTTTATATTCAATTTTTCTCGAAAACAGAAGTGTTTTAGGGGCTAATTTTTTTAGTGCTTATAATACATCCACAGGGCATCCAAATATATCAAAATTGTAAAGATTCACTTTCCACCCAATTTTCAAAATTTCCCAAAACTTTGTATTACCTTTAATGTAGTGGGATACACAAACTATCATACTTCTTGATAATATAGGCTCACCTCCAATTGAAATGATATGCTCTCTTACTGCAAGTGTTGCTGACCCTTGAAGTATTTCGATATGGACGTTCTTCTTTCCTTTCTCTTCAGGAGAGAACTCAAGCTCGAACTTCAGAGGGCTGCACTTTCCACTTAGTATACTCTTGATGGGCATCTTGGTTCGAATCCGAGGGGAATTATAATAATAATAATGATGACAATGACAAAATAATAAACATGATAACAAGTGAAAGAGCGTCATCTGAGATTCTTTGGCATACGTTTTTAATGTGATCAACAGGTTGCCCACGGACCTCTCTGGACTGAAAGCTAGAAATGGTGAAAAAAACGTGGACGTCTGATAACAACATGTATGATGATCTAGGCAGCGTGTCACGAAACCGTCATAAGTACAAGTTCACCGACATCCCATTGAAATGCGTGTTATTTCAATGGGATATCGGTTAACTTGTACTTATGACGGTTTCGTGAAACGCTGCCCTGAATGATCTATACGCTGAGAACCTGAGCCGGAAAGATGACGAATCTCTTGCAGAGGAACACTGAGGATGAAGGACTTTTGTACGTTGCTGTCCAATTTTTCACATGGAATAAAAGTAACCAAGTCTGATTAAGTTAAACCCGTCTATTATGTGGGGATGTGGGTGAGAAAGTAAGAGAGCGAATATATTTGATTTGATGAGATTCGAGTTCGAAATAAGGAAGAGGTTGAGCATTCAAACACTACTGGCTACTTATCTAAAATTTACCGTCGAGGTAGTCGATTGTTGCATTTATTTTAAAAAGGCATTTCGTGATATCACCTTTATTTAAAAATACATGTACATCTGGAAAAGAATTAGGTGTGGAAAATATACATTAGATTTTTTCTTTATCCTATCGATTTTATACTTTCTACACGAAACCCTCATGGTACCACATGTCCATCTGTGCTTGTTTCATATCCCTGGAGATCTTTCTGTATTTCTTTGCATCCGAGTCTAAAATACTACTGAAATAACTTTCAAAATATCGACTTCACGTTCATGCCTCCAGAATACAATGAATCGCTCTTCAATGTAATTCATGATTTGTATTGTCATGTAATTTGTGTTGCTGTAACAATCATTAAGATATTAAGTTGCCTGCAAAATTACATAATGTACAGTAATTTCGAGAAAAAAAATCATGCAACTCATTCCAGTCGTATGAACTGAATAAAAGTAGGTGTGCTGGACAAATCGATCATTTGCCCAAATGCTTGTAGTCCTACATGCTCATATAGGTACAGTGCTATTGAGGTATATTGATCTATACGTTTCAGGATTTCTGATATAATAGGATTTTATACTAGCTTTACAATTGAGCTTTGATAATATCCTTTTTTCCCCATCCAAAATTCCATATCGACCACTATTCTCTAACAGACCTTATGGGATAACTTTCACACATATTTACCATTCTTTTGTTTATTTTCGCCCCGTCGTGGAGCAAAATCGTTAGGTCCATTGATGTTGACTGTATAGAGAACCTGACTTCATTCCGGACTTTGCAGTAGGGCACAGAAGAACTCTTCTCCTTCCTCGTTATATCCTGGAATATGACAAATACAACTCAAATCTGGATATGGCAAAATGATAAAATGTTATGCAAATGATTGACGTCAACTATTGTTGGCCTATAAAAAAACATATACGTAACTTTTTTTTACACACATGTAAAGTTCATTTCGATTGTTTAACGTAACACTTAACTGCTGGAAATAACATGTTTAATAAACAGTCAGCAATTTTTTAATTTTTTGATCGAAGAGTTCGGTCCAAAAACATGTTTACATGTCTGGATTAATCTTCTTATATCCTCATAATGAATAAGTTAAATGCACTAATACTGCACTAATGATGAATATTCATCAAAAATAACAGTCAGGCATATCAGGACGTTAACAAAGATACAGTTCCAAAAATTCTACATCCCTATTTCAATGACTTCCCACGGAAAAGGCTAATCACCAAACTCTACGTCATGTATATACAAGATTCCTCAAAATGGCAGAGTAGATACTATGTACTTCAGTGGATTTCAGTATGTAGCATACAGATTTTGAATCATAAAGTACTGACCACCCTCTTTCACACGTGCTACTGCATTGTGTATTATTCAATGGAATAACATATTTGGCATGTATTCTGATCAATTATATTACCTGAGTAGTTTCTAATCCAGACTAAGTTTTTTTCTTTCATCCCGTATTTCAACACAAAGCTATAATTTGGACAAATTTATTTTATTTTAGCGGGCAGAATGGAAACTAAATACATTTTGGACTAGAGTTATGACAATGGCCTTTATCTGTATCTAATCAATATTGGTGTAAAGGAACAGTTTGTTAAGTACAAATCTATATCGTGCATTTTCGAAAGAATACCTATACCAGAACATTGCTCCTCTACCGACCCCCGCCATCTTCTCGCCTTTTCACCCCTCCCTACCTTTTCTCTCTTCTTTCCTTCTATTCTCTCCCTCCTCTACAAACTATTCTATCTATGCTCAATTCCCATGTCATTCCTCCCCCTCCCCCTCTCCTTTCTTGATTTGACACCCTCATCCGTACACCCTTCCGCCCCTTCCTAATCCAACCTTCTTACTTCCACCATCTCACCTACCCTAACCCCTACCCTTCCCACTTATCCGCCGTTTTATGGCATCCATTTGGATCCTCCTTCAACTTTCCTCCACACTCATTCTCCCTCCCCGAAACTCATCAGTCATCACAAAGAAATTATAATGAGACTTTCTTCGATGAATTGTAAAGTGTTACCATAGGCATTTCATAACTTGAGTAGTCCATAGGGGAACTTTTTAAAATTCGATAATCAAATGATTTCAGCAAAAGATGGATATAGATTATATGATATAAAAATACCTCTATAACGTTCCTATATGGATGAATTATGTATACACGTAGAGTTGGTTTCTCTGCAGGTGTCATGGAGAGAGGCTGGAAGACTACACATTTCAGCTGGAGTCCTTGAAGATCAGTCGATGCCAGAGCCCAGACTTGAAGATGACGCGTATGAAACTTTATCTTATCTTTTAAGATTTCTGATGTGCGCGGAGTCAGGTTTCTACGACCGAACTTTCCTTTGAATTAATGAAAATAAAGATTCATGAATATTTCTTAAACTATTTTACTCCCTGATAATATAGGCTTGTACAATATTGATTATCAGTAAAGTGGGAATTGATTTCGAATCAGTAAATGTTCTGGTAGTTGACTAGATTCAACTTTTGTTCAGCGAGTTGATTCAAATGGCATGGTACTTTTTATTCATCATGGAGAAATCATTCAATATTAACTCTCACCAGCTCATCATTCTACATATTGATTCTCATGAAAGGAAGAGTAGTATATATGTAATGAGAAATCGGGTATTCATCTCATGTCTCAAATTATCAGGATTCAAATATCAAGTGACGATGTTTACTTTTTATTCAAAGAGAACAGAATCAATATATGTTGTTAACTTTGTACCTGGTCCAGTTCTTGTGTACAAGATAACAGAAGAGTCGTCTGTAAGTTCATGGTGATTGGTACAGAGTGGTAATACCACCGTGGCAGGCTTGAGCAGTTCTTGTGTCAGAGAACATACTATGGCTGGAGTAATGACTACTTCACCCTCCCGTACAGGAAGCCTAGGAGTACCATGAGTGGGGACGCGAAGAGTTACAACTGATCTCATTCCTTTTGGCATAGCTCCTTCAGGGATAGATACGGCAATACCAAGTTCATTAAGGGTCAGTTCTCCACCCTTGTGATCAATGATGCCATGCGAGATGAAAGGTGTATAGTTTGGTTGGCATTTCATAGCTAAGGAGGATAAGAATGAAACAAGTCAACTACAGTACAGTTCATCAATACAAAAATATAAACTTGTGCCAGATTCTGTTCATGGTTATTTCCAAGGAAGTCCCTTTCGAGTGTATTTACTGTAAAGCAATTGGGAAACAGGCCTCTGTGTAATAAGGCACGTTTGTAGGGGTTTGAATACAAATATTACAATCATCTTGAGTCAGGATTTGATTCGAGTAGAAACAAAATAATGGTAATCTCGCTTTTCCAAATTTATTTCCTAAAACTCTGCTGTATTGAGTAAAGTATGGTCAATGTTTAAATGATAGAAATCATTGGCAAAATTTCCGAGATGTTCCTTAAAATATTCAAGCAAGTTAATTTGTTTGTATACTGCGATTCTTAGGTTTTAATGATAACTGGTAAAGGAAAGTGCACAGGCTCCTGCCGATTTTATCATTTTTCTCTAAAGGGGGAATGTGGGTGTATTTTATAGTCAGGTAATAGTAAGTATCTGTCGAACATTTGTTTTCTTCCACTGACCAAGTAGGCCTACACAATTTAATGTCATGTAAAACACAGTGGAGTTGTGAAATGACATTACCTTCTGCTATCTTGACTGCTGCATCGTTGAAACGGAAAGCCTGAGCAACTTCGAGAAGCCTCTCCCTAGTCCCACCGTGGTGTACCCACTCCTTAAGCATCTTCAGAGTACAACGGCCAATCATGTCAGGCGGGAAGGTCACAAATGTGCTCATGATCTGCAAGACGCCAGAAGGTTTAACATTCAGGCGATAACACAAGTCCACTAGTTCTTTCTTGGATCCAATGGCTTTTGAGATTTCTTCACGGCCTGTGGACAGTGAAAAAATGCATTCGTCAGTAGAGCAGGAGGAAAACATTCAGGTTAATGTAAATGGCATAATGATGGTGATGAATTATGACATTGAAACCAAAAATTGTGTTCATGATTTGTAGATACATGTAAATACAAATCTTCACCTACTACTGAAAATCTTCTGTACTTCTGTACATATAATTGCCTTAACGCTAATAAATGAAAATAATGGAATGTGAAAAAGAACTGAAATGCAGTTTGAACTTTAACATTTTCTTTAAAAGGTTCAAATTGATATGTCCTTATCAACACGATTGTGATTGAACTGGCTTATGATTCAAACAAACCTGTGTTTACATCTGGGATGTTGTACTCCGAGAGAAGCTTAGCGAACTTATCTTCTTGTTCTGCCTCTTTCAAACCATTCAACCAATTTTCTACGAGCTGTCGTGCAATCTTATGGAGTACTGAGGAACTGGGTAGATCGATGAATTCAACAATGAGGTCATCATTTACACGGAGGGCTTTCCCAAGTGAAAATGCTAATGGCAGACTTTTCACTGAAAGAGCGACGCTGCAAAGCTCTTCTGTGTTTGGTGTTCCCTCACATCGGTTAAGGTCATCATTTATTCCATCTCGCTCTACATACAAATCAAACAATGAAAAATCATCTAAGAAATGCATTAATTTTCTAATCTCAAAATTGATATATAATATTGATTTTTTTTCTTTTCCATATTTATCATGCCCACTGGAATTGAGTTATACAAAGGGTATGTATACAATGCTATCATTGTCACAATCATATGATATTATTATTTTGTTATCTACCTGTATCTGATGTTGTAATAATATCCATATCTTCAGGCTCTATAGGCTCGTTTGGTTTGGCTCTCATCTCAGGAGTCGCCGACGAGGGCGCTTGCAAGCTATCGTCTGAGAGAAAAATATACAAATATTAAATAGAATGTGTGTCATGACAGTCATAATCATGACTGATGAGGCTATTGTTTTAAGTTTGTTGAGTACTTAAGAAGTTTTTTTTCTTCTACATACTATGTATTAGTGAGTGTAGAGATGGCTCCGCCTTATCTCGTCTTATCTCGTGTGACAAGTTTTTGACACATACAAAAGACTGCTATAAATGCCATTATCAGCCCTAATAGTCAACTTGAAGCTTCAAAACCATTTTTTATTACCACTAAACATTTCAATCGCATGATTCCATCGAAGACAAATTTCAGTTAAGATTTCTATTCGTTTCTACCTTTGAATACAATGACCAAATATATAATATACAACATCTACAGGTCCTAGAGCTATTATTTATTACAAATAATGAAGAATAATTGCCTGTATTCGCAGCCGTGGATGCCAAGGAGACAGATTCCCAAATGCACTTTAACGTCTCAGTCGCTTCAGGATCTGATCTTTGAGATGCCTTCCACGCGCAGAGCATTTGGATGTTAGCGTCTTTGCGATTCTGCAGTGTCTTGTGTTTGATGTTCTCAAGCTTATTCCGACTGAATCCAAGCTTTGTGCCAATCCCCATGAAGTCCTTCGACTTGATACGTCGAGCCAATGTAAGCAAGTCTTGGTCAGAAATGTTACTAAATATATTGAAAAGAAATGATGTTTATTATACTAGAATCAAGGCTTATGTTGACTTCTGGTCAGTGAACTGCTTTTCCAAAGAATCTGTAATCCAGTCAATCGGATATTTGTCATGCAGCAGGATATAGATCGATTGCTTCGACCAGTAATAAGTATACATGACTTGTATAAACAATTTAAACCACGCATCATTGAAAATAAAATCAATGAGACACGTAATCCGCTTGACACGTATACCTTTATTTTGCGTTCCTTTGTGTTAACCTTTAAAATACTTCTACTATATTCATTTTACTAATAGTATATTTATTTTTTTCTAATGGTGACAACTTACAAGTTACATTAGTTTCCTATTTCAAGCTCAAGCTCTCACTAATTTGTTTCGCTAATGTTTCGGCTTTTACTAATACCAGCTAATTACCAGGGTGGACTTCCTCTTTGATACTCTAGTACCTTTTTGATGTTCTGACTTTTGGCGCTGCGACATTTGCTCTAGCTTTATTTCTTTAAAAAAAGTCAAACACATACAGTTATAGTTTTCAGTTAGGGTTGCAGTAAGGTTTAAGGTTAGATTTACGGTATTAAAGGTAAGGGTTAGTGATCAACAAATTCTTACCCGGTTGGAGTCATATCTGAAGTACGGTGACCAAATATAAAGGACGTCATTGTTGCAAATAAAACATAAGGAAATATAGTTAGATTCGATTCCTGTGCATAACTATTAATGATTAAATGAAAAATTGTACGAATAGATATTTGAAAACATAACTTTGAATATGTTTTTTTCACAATGTCTTCTTTCCATAATAGGCTAATGTATTTATATAAAAAAAATCCTCACACTCTTTGGTTTTTACTATTATTATTACTATTGCTATCATAATTACTACTGTGATTTTGTTATTATTATTATTATCATCATTATATAATTAAATATTATTAGCCTATTCATTGTGATTGTTGTTAAAGTTTGTTGTTGTTATCATTATTAATTATTACCATGATAATCGTTTTTCATATTTTTTCTTTTTTGTTTCATTTTTATTGTTTCAATTTTTTTCTTCATCCCACAGAAGTGTAATAAAATTATTTCTGTATAGGAGCATGCACCTTTTAATGTTGTTATGCAGAAGCATTTTGCGCCACACTAATGATGACAATGATCACCATTGGCGTCAAACTGTGTTCCCCTCATAGCAGCAATAGAGGCATGTATAACTAAATCAAAAGATTAGTACAGATCTCTACACAGCTCAGGTACCATATATATTGAGTCATCAGGCATTATATCTGGTATGCTTAACAGTGTTAAGAATAAGTAACAGTAAGTAACAGTAGAACCTGTAATTTTCGTCATCTCTGCCTCTGTTTCCTCAGACTTCAGGAGTGAAAGAAGCACTTCCTTCACATTTTGATGTGGTAGTTGTCTCTGTTTCCATATTATCAACATTTCGAAGATGGCCCCTTGTCTGTCTTTGAGCCTCTTATACTCTATTGCATCCAGTTGTTGTATTTGGAAACCGAGTGCAACTCCCAGGTCATAAAAGTCGTCTATCGAAAGCTCTTCGGCGATTTTCTGGACATCTACATCAGGGAGATCATTTCGAGAAGTTCCTTCGATTTCTCTGAAAAACAAATACCAGTAACTGTTTTCTTCATCTTAGAATCTATGCATTTCCTGCATGGTTAGGCCTTATAAGATGTTAATAATCTTTAAAATTCCATATTAATTTCGTAAAAAGGGAGAAGAAAAAAAAAACGTTGCAAGAATATGAATACCTTGTATTTCAGCCATTACGCTGTGCCTTACTTAATATCTTTACAAAATTTTAGTTGAACTTAGCGAGGAAAAAAACTCATTATTCACCTTGATCGAAAATGAATTTATTTTTAAAACATGTGAATAGATTGATAACGGCATACTTACCGTATAACTGGAGTAAATTCAGGAAGCTTGATTACATCTGCAACCATGATACGATGAAAGAAAAGTTTTACAAGAAAATTTAAAAGCATTAAGACATTACAACAAAAATCATTATAATTAAAAAGAGAGTTATAGTCCCAGGTATTACGTGCAGGGAAAAACGATTCCAATTATTGCAAAATATATATATAGATATCAGTGAATATGTAATGTCTACCAATTAATTGCTAATAAGTATATAATTTCATAATAAGCCTACGCAGGTATATATTTATACGAAACTGATAATAACGTTCATTTTCCCGAGTGAGTATGAAAGTAACAGCCAAAGCTAAGAATGTTAAGAAAACATAACACGGACGAAAATAACGTTCATTATATCGTGTATAATCAACGCTCGCCCAAAAAAGGAAAATATAAATAGCCCATCTCTCTTTTTTGGAAATGCTGGGATGAATTAAAGATTGTAGACAAACCTTCGTATCTAATGACGAATGCCATTGATCGAGACACCCCTAGTTTCCCAGACTGTGTAAGTGTGATGGTTATTACGTTGAATGTAGTGTCTTCCTCATTCGGTGACACTTTTAAGACTATGTTATGTCTCATTCGGCTGTGAATTTCCTTTAAAGAGAGCAGCTAAAGGACGAGAAAGTTAGAGTATTACACACAAAAAGACCAAAGAAAGTGGTTTTTACTATTAAAATAGAGGGGCCTTAGTGCGCTGGCCGAAATAGGACATCACTTTGTGTATGGCTTTTTTCAAGTGTGTTGTATCAGGGGGAAATTTTAATACGTGTCCTACTCGGAATCATTTTCTGGATTTCAGGGTTTCAGATATTCAGTAAATCTTACAGCATTATAAGGAAAGAAAGATGTTTAAAAGATTCGAAAAATTGAAAAAAAATTGTTAATTGGAACTTCGCCAACACAACTGAGTTGTTATTTTTCTAATGTTATTGAGAAAAACATTTTTAAAACATTGTAGTCTTACCCGGACTTTCCCTGGATAATTCCCTCGCCCGGACAATTACCCTCAGGACAATTGGCCCCGAGAAAAAATCCGGGCAATCACTGCAGGAATTTACACACAGGACAATTACCCCCTGGACAATTTACTCCAGGACAATTACCCTAAGAAATGTAACCCTAGAATTACAGGCTTATATAAAAAAATAATAATACCTCTGGCATTTTTACACCGAAACTTTCCTCTTCCACCCCCTCCCCTCGATAATTTCGAATTGACAATATAGGCCCCTACTACATCGATTTCATGTAATGAGGTGGTCTTTTTGTATCTCTTTTACATTTCTCCCGGGTCAAATATTGGTATATTTAATGACGACATTTCTTTCGATAAGTCTAATAATTTAATTGGTAACTTCGCTCGCTTGCAAAATTTGGAAACCCGGTAATTGATAATCAAAAGACAGATATGCACACTTAATTTTCTTGACGGAGGCTATTTGTCCTGGGGTGCCCTAGAGGTAATTTTTGCTTCGGGTAATTGCCTTGGGAGGTAAGTGTCCAGGGGGAGATTCGGGGGGGGGGGGGAAGATTGTCATAGGAGTCAGTTTTACAGATAGGGATGTAGTCTTTATGTATCAATAACAGACCCAATAATTAATAATCAATAATTCATTTGAAAATATGGAGCCTAGGAAAACATTAGTTTCACAAAAATTGTGGGATATGTTTGAATTAACAAATCTTGATTTCTCTCAAGTATCAGACTATATTCTTTCATTATTATACTTAAAGTGTATACTTGAGTTTCTTAATGGCTGAAATGTGGAAATTTCTCAAGGTGGGAGGGGTGACCTGTTCCTCCCCCCCCCCCCCCCCTGATACAAAACACTTGGAGACACCCATGAGTGGCTTATTTTCAGCCAGCGCGCCGACCCGTGCATGCTGTGCCGGAATCCTACTGTTGAACAAAAGCATAGAGGCCGTGTAAACAAATTGGAGGTTGTTTTATACATTCTACCTGTACATAAAATGCATTTGAGGTTATTTTTGTACTTTTACTTGACCTAAAACTAACATTAAACCAATCCTAACCTTTACCATAAATATGACCTAAAAACTTACCGCAACCCTAACTTAACACTATAACCATTTTTTTTTTCTTCTCACAAAATAAAACGAGAGAAAATTCTCGCAGAGCTGAAAGTCGGAACATCAATCAGAGACATTATTAAAGGAGAAGACGACCCTGGTAAATCGATGGTATTAATAAAAGCCGAAAAATGAGAGAAACACACATTTTAGTGAGAGTTTGAGCGATGTCCGATTAAGAAGAGGAAAGTTATGAGTTTATTAAAGTAATGTCATCAGTGATACACAAATTGGCAATTCTGTGACTTATATTTCGAGGTTCTCTCCAATTTGCTCTGTACAGACGATTTCATAAACTTTCAATGTCTTCGTTATTGAGAACGGAGTAGATTTGTTTTAATATACATTGATTGTATAGAAACATATTTGCAATAATCGTATTTAGGGTGCACATATGGTTGACATTTCATGTACGGAAAAAAAAAATTATATTTTTTTTAATACAGAGCGAATGAGAAGGGATCTCGCAATATACGTCATAGCTGACAATTTATGTACGATTGATCGTAAATTCAAATATTCATAACTTTCTTCATTCCTATCGGATTTTGCTCAATTTTCACTGTTCTATTCTTTTCATTATCCAACCTCATATCAGAGTGGACTTCCTCTTCAAGGACAAAACTGATTATCGTACCTTAGTTTCTGCGATCTTCCCTTCACAATCACGTGCCACTGTAACGTCACCTGAATGAGATATGATGGTAAATGGAACCGAACGATGGGCCTTGCGGTACGACTGATGCTTCTCATCATGTAGAACTTCCTATTTCAAAACAAGGAGGACAAGCAATTTAGTAAAACATGGACCTAATGAAGCAGAATGTTTCTCGGGTTTTCATGGAAAGTTGTCTTGACAACATTGGGGTATACCCGGTGTTTACTAAACAACAATATCTTCGCAGTCATTATCATGATTCCATTTAATTTAATTTCCATGGAACTCATAAACATCGATCGGAGAAAATTGGGAGTTCGCCCGACTTTCTCAAATAGCATTTCGGAAAAACGCATAAAACCGCGGATGGATGATGCCTGAGAACATTAAGATGTCATTCCGTACTTTATCCTGGTACTATCCGAGAAAATTCAGCTTGTTCATGTTCATGTTCATGTTTAAGTTTATTTCCATATGTGGTTCATGAAAAACAAGTATGCAAACATGTTCAGACATAATTATACGAAATCAATGCAAAGTAACACAAAATTAACAAACAATACTATTAAGAGAAAAAATAGCGAACAAAATCTAATGTCCATAAACACAGAACAACTAAATAAATATAGATTTAAAAAAAAAAAAAAACATGTGGGGGAGGGGCAGCAAAGGCCAGGGGTCTGTCGAGGTTAATCCTCAGTACAATAAAATATATTTTGGATATTTTATATAGATATATATATAATATATATATATATATAAAAAAAACAGCATTATAAAGGCTGTGGCATACAAGCCATGCTCGGAGAAAGTTTTAATGAAATTATGTCTAAAGACATTTTTGAACGACGTACAACAATTTTAGTGACAATCCTAAAAATTCCCATCAAGTATATGGTGTAAGCAAGCTGTGAGGCCTTGTACATGGTAAACCCCAGACAGTCGGATTTAAATAACAACCCTATAATCTTACGGAAATTTGAAGTATTGACAGTTTTACCATGACTGTAAATTAACAATTTACTAATAGAACACGCTAATAGTACTAACCGCATCCATGCCAGGCAGATCGGCATGCACATGAAGATGAACCTCAATCTCTTTGCCCCTTTCTACGGTTTCTGGGATGTATGGACTGCACATAAGTTGGTGTCGGATCACCTGCTGTTCAAGAGGAATAAGAACCCACCAGTCAGCACCGTGACCAATGTAAAGCTCAATATGTCCCTTGTACATTCTGCAGTATGGTGGTTCGTCCGGTGAGCTGGATGATCTTGTTCTTGATGTTCTTGGTAGATCTATGGCCAGTGGGTAACAAAACAAAATGCGTATATGTTAAGATGCATAATTCCGCAATGGAGCCAATTTGTCCTTTAAACTGTTGCACCTGAATATGGTGACACCACATATTTCTATCAGTGATGGTGTCCTTGTGGAGAATAATTACTTCAAATGGTTTTAAGTTTAATAAGCCATCTTTACAAGGGCTCTCCCCTTTCACCCGTTTCTGTTCATGAAAAATTTCAACAGCATAATGGGAGTTATAATTGTTCCTCATGACGTTATGGCGCTGTAATGAAGAGGATACCTACAACTGGACCTACTAACCTGAGATTATTCAGAAAGCGTTTTAATCCACAATAAGAAATCAGGATTTAAGAGTTAAGTTTTAGTCAAGCGCATAGTCTTTTTTGCTTGATATTACCTACAATGGAAACGCAGAACATAACAGGGCATAGTATACTGAGAATTATTTTTGTATTGCTTTATTTTGCTTTTCTAGTCTACCCGACTGCTAGGAGAGCAGTATAATTGTGTTTTTTTTTAAAGGAGACAAACAAAATTAAGTCCTCTTAAGTCCACTTCGTATATAATGACTTACCAAAGGGACACGTTGACTTGGTTTCGAACATGAGACGTCCCGGTTACGAGACCAATCTCTACCAGTCATATTGCAACTCTTCAGTGTTGTCCCGAAAGTGCTGGTTCGTTGAAAAGAGATCTTAGGGCATCAATTTTCGTTTACTCCAGCATTAAAAAACGAGTTAGTTTCAGCATCTTTCCACATGGACTTACCGTTTTCTGAATCCCATACATGGGAAACGATGTCTGGTTTCACTTGATCAGGGTTGATGGCCAAGGTAGAGTGTGGTATCCTTATCTTAACAGGTTGGTGGAAGATTATGTTTGGAGGATCACATCTGATCCCGATGTCAACATTGGGAGGGTCTCTCAAGAGGGTCAGGGTGATCTTGCACAGGGTGATGAACAGCCTCCGGAGGAATAAACAATGATACGCCATGATCTTCTAGTTCGATTTCCCTACTTGTTTTGCTTTCGACTTCAACACAGACGATGGCAGGTGCTGATGGAACATCTGTTGTTTATTTCAAACATAAGAACATGACACAATAATAAGAACATAACTTATATAAACAATAAAGTAATTTATATACACTTTGGGATAATCATTGGAATGAAATACGAATAACATATAGTTTTCATTTCGATCTTTTCCACACGAATAAAAATTGACTTTATTACCATTTCGAAGGCAATGTAAAATATCCAAACTCTTGTATACACTACTGGTTTCTAATATTTTAATTAGGGCCGATAACAAATCATTTTTGGCACATTCCCCGTTTATCTCTCGTATTTGGTCAATTGATGTAGAGGAAGTTCGACATACATGAATACCAATGTAGTGTTCGTATTGGATAAGTGGGTAAGTTTTGTGTGCGAATATTAAGTAAAAATACCCGGACAATAAATTATAAAATCCCCTGTTCTTCGTGATGGAAAACCTGAAATGCCATGTTTAATCATCGCTAGGCCTTAATCCGTGACTTAATGAAGGAGAACAAATATATATCAGATTCACTTATATATATAGCTATCATATACTGAAAAAAGCTGTTTGTGTTTGTATGTTCTTACCTCGATAAGACTGGATCTCCTCTAAAGAAGGTAACCTGAAATTAATCATATGTAAAAAAAGTAATTTCTATAGGCTGTAAAAACATCTATTTCTTCCTACTCATATAAAACCACTTACATGATATTAGCAAAAATCGAACAACTGTAGAATGTCAGACGCTTATCGATGCCCATTATAACAAAAAATAAGGTTTTAATCTTACCATTACGCATAAAAAGAAGAAAATAATACATACCTTTGCTCCTGGTAATGCCGTAAAATACAATACACACAAAATAAAAACCTTTAAAGAACCAGTTAGATAATATCTTCTAAACGAATTCGGTAGAAAATGTATACTGTCTATCTCAGTAGAAGAGAAGAGGTAAGACAAAGATAAAGAAGTCGACCTAGTAGGCCTGACTTAAAGCCCGAAAATATTAATTGTCACAGTTGTCACATAATGTACAATTGTATTGTCCGAAAAACACATATTTCTATAAGATCAATTTTTAAGATTTACAATAAAACTTACTTGACTTTCTATTTTGAAATATGTCATTCCATAACCTAGTCTCAAAAGAGCAAGATGGAAATACGCATTATTTCCTTGCGTTTTGATATATCTCTTGCCGTACAAGTGACATGGCTTGTGAGTACAATTAGACCTGAAAGAATCACCTAGACAAAATCATTTGTTTGATCACTTCGTCCTTGGCATACTGGATTGGTAGCTTGCCTGTCTCATCCATCACACCTAACTTGGCTCCATTCTCTAGGAGATAAAACACCAAGGCCTTCTCAGGAGATAGTTCGCCTTTGTAATACTCATCAGAGATCTGAAACATACAAACATATATACTTTTTTTATTATAATAGTCATGGTGGATAAACATCATATGCATAGTTTAACGTTGCCTCCTGGGATCACAATAGTGGAACTCCCCATTTTCGTTGTAAACTTCCCCACACACACAAACACACGCCCACACACCAGCATATACATTTTATTGTGTCGATCACGAGTATCAGATTCTAGTATTCACTAATGACCTATGGGAGCAGTATATGTCATAGACACCGCCATACCAACTCTATATAGATACCAAAGCTGACCAATATTTGGCCGTAATGTAATTTGTTGTTCAGACTCTTATCTGTCTGGTGTCAATCTCGTTGATGTTACTGGGTATGGCTCACCTTTCTTAGTGTGGCAGTCTTTTGCACATTGTTCACGCTCTTGTAGCAGAGTTTAATGGCTTTATGGAGACACGTCTGGCCGTCAGATGACTGGACATTGAGATCAGCTCCCTCAAAAACTAACTTCTCAATGATGGAGGTGCGACCGTGTTGTATGGCAAGATGAATATCAATTAAATCATTCTGGGCAAGCTGGATACAAGAAAATACGCAGCATGAAAACTTGGGATTTGTTTTTGGTAAATGCTAGGAAATCCATATATCTGTGAACAGAACTGTGAAAAATTACTGCCATGTGATCAATTAAATCCAATGATTCGAATAAGTTTTAATCAAACATTGAAACTTGTATATAAAAGTCTACAAAAAGAAAAAAAAAATTGAAATCTTACTGGTGTTATAATTACGTACGGTTATTATCGGTTATACAAAATCGAGCTGCTCAAGTCGGAAAAAATAATGATATGCCCCATATATTTACTAAAACTTGAATTTCAGTACTGCATGTACTAAATACATCAAGGTAGATTAATTCAACATAAAGTGTGTTTTAAATATTGTACCTTGGAATTTGAACGGTCGATAAATAGATCAGCGATGCTTTGGTACCCGAGGGATGAAGACAATTGTAGAGGTGTGTGCCCGTTATTGTCTTCTGTGTCAGAACGTGCTCCTCCTTCCAGAAGGACTTTAACGACATCGAGGTAGATATTCTGAACAGCACAGTGTAAAGGCGTCCTACCACCATTATCTTCCTTATTCACCTCAGCTCCTTGACTGATGAGATATTTGGTGACCTCAAGACGACCTTTCTGAGAAGCAAGATGCAATGCAGTCAACCCGGATTTACTTCCCCTATTCACCTTGGTTCCTTTGCTGATGAGATATTTGGTAACATCAACATGACCACCTAAGACAGCACTGTGTAATGCAGCCACGCCGTCATTACTTATCTTATTCACATCTACTCCTTGACTGATGAGATATTTGGTGACATCAAGATTACCATTGAAAGCAGCACTGTGTAATGCAGTCACACCCTTTTTATCTCCGACATTTACATCTGCTCCTTGACTGGTGAGATAGTTGGTGACATTAAGATGACCCTTTTGAGCAGCAACGTGTAATGCAGTCCAATCCAAATTATTTCCCTTATTCACATCAGCTCCTTGGCTGATTAGATATTTGGTGACATCAAGATGACCAATCAGAGCAGCAAAGTGTAATGCAGTCCTACCATTATTTACTCCGTTATTCACATCTACTCCTTGGCTGATGAGATATTTGGTGACATCAAGATGGCCATTTTGAGCAGCAAGGTGTAATGCAGTCACACCTTTTGTATCTCCGGTATTCATATCAGCTCCCTGACTGGTGAGATATTTGGTGACATCAAGATGACCCTTTTGAGCAGCAAGGTGTAATGCAGTCACACCGCTATTAACTCCCTTATTCACATCAGCTCCTTGGATGATGAGATATTTGGTGACGTCAAGATGGCCACTGAAGGCAGCACTGTGTAATGCAGTCGCACCGTCATTATTTCCCTTATTCACATCAGCTCCTTGACTGATAAGATATTTGGTGACATCAAGATGACCATTGAAAGAAGCACTGTGTAATGCAGTCTCGTCGTCATTACTTTCTTTATTCACATCAGCTCCTTGACTGACGAGACATTTGGTGACATCAAGATGACCCTTTTGAGCAGCAAGGTGTAATGCAGTCGCACCGTCATTACTTTCCTTATTCACATCAGCTCCTTGGCTGAATAGATATTTGGTGATGTCAAGATGGCCACTATAGGCAGCACTGTGTAATGCAGTCGCACCGTCATTGCTTTCCTTATTCACATCAACTCCTTGGCTGAGGAGACATTTGGTGACATCCAGATGACCCTTCTGAGAAGCATCTTGTATTGCAGTACAACCCTCATTATTTCCCTTATTCACATCAGCTCCTTGGCTGACGAGACATTTGGTGACATCAAGATGACCCTTTTGAGCAGCAAGGTGCAATGCAGTCCTACCGTCATTTACTATATTGTTCACATCTACTCCTTGACTAATGAGATATTTGGTGACATCAAGATGACCAAACAGAGCAGCAAAGTGTAATGCAGTCACACCCTTTTTATCTCCGACATTTACATCTGCTCCTTGACTGGTGAGATAGTTGGTGACCTCAAGACGACCTTTCTGAGAAGCAAGATGCAATGCAGTCAATCCGGATTTACTTCCCCTATTCACCTTGGTTCCTTTGCTGATGAGATATTTGGTGACATCAACATGACCACCTAAGACAGCACTGTGTAATGCAGCCACGCCGTCATTACTTATCTTATTCACATCTACTCCTTGACTGATAAGATATTTGGTGATGTCAAGATTACCATTGAAAGCAGCACTGTGTAATGCAGTCACACCCTTTTTATCTCCGACATTTACATCTGCTCCTTGACTGGTGAGATAGTTGGTGACATTAAGATGACCCTTTTGAGCAGCAACGTGTAATGCAGTCCAATCCAAATTATTTCCCTTATTCACATCAGCTCCTTGGCTGATTAGATATTTGGTGACATCAAGATGACCAATCAGAGCAGCAAAGTGTAATGCAGTCCTACCATTATTTACTCCGTTATTCACATCTACTCCTTGGCTGATGAGATATTTGGTGACATCAAGATGGCCATTTTGAGCAGCAAGGTATGCAGTCACACCTTTTGTATCTCCGGTATTCATATCAGCTCCCTGACTGGTGAGATATTTGGTGACATCAAGATGACCCTTTTGAGCAGCAAGGTGTAATGCAGTCACACCGCTATTAACTCCCTTATTCACATCAGCTCCTTGGATGATGAGATATTTGGTGACGTCAAGATGGCCACTGAAGGCAGCACTGTGTAATGCAGTCGCACCGTCATTATTTCCCTTATTCACATCAGCTCCTTGACTGATAAGATATTTGGTGACATCAAGATGACCATTGAAAGAAGCACTGTGTAATGCAGTCTCGTCGTCATTACTTTCTTTATTCACATCAGCTCCTTGACTGACGAGACATTTGGTGACATCAAGATGACCCTTTTGAGCAGCAAGGTGTAATGCAGTCGCACCGTCATTACTTTCCTTATTCACATCAACTCCTTGGCTGAGGAGACATTTGGTGACATCAACATGGCCACCTAAGGCAGCAAGGTGTAATGCAGTCACACCGTCATTACTTTCCTTATTCACATCAACTCCTTGACTGATGAGATATTTAGTGACATCAAGATGACCATTCTGAGAAGCACCTTGTAATGCAGTCAAACCCTTATTACCTCCTTTATGCACATCAGCTCCTTGACTGACGAGATATTTGGTGACATCAAGATGACCCTTCTTAGCAGCAAGGTGCAATGCAGTCCTACCGTCATTTACTATGATATTCACATCTACTCCTTGACTGATGAGATATTTGGTGACTTCAAGATGACCAAACAGAGCAGCAAAGTGTAATGCAGTCACACCCTTTTTATCTCCGACATTTACATCTGCTCCTTGACTGGTGAGATAGTTGATGACATTAAGATGACCCTTTTGAGCAGCAACGTGTAATGCAGTCCAACCCAAATAATTTTCCTTATTCACATCAGCTCCTTGGCTGATTAGATATTTGATGACATCAAGATGACCAATCAGAGCAGCAAAGTGTAATGCAGTCCTACCATTATTTACTCTGTTATTCACATCTACTCCTTGACTGATGAGATATTTGGTGACATCAAGATGTCCAAGCAGAGCAGCAAGGTGTAATGCAGTCCAACCCAAATTATTTCCCTTATTCACATCAGCTCCTTGGCTGATGAGATATTTGGTGACATCAAGATGACCATTACGTACGGCGCTGCATAATGGAGAGAAGCCCTCCTTGTCTTCTTTGTCCATATTAGCTCCATGGCTGAGTACAAATTTCGTTGCTTTAAGACGTCCGAGTGATGCAGCAAGATGTAAAGGTGTTTGTCCATCTAGATTTGTCTTTTCCAAATCAGCACCTTATTCTATGAGATACTCAGCGACGGTTATACGGTCTCCATTCACCGCATTATGTAAACTTGTGTTTCCATCTTGGTCTGTCTGGTTTATGTTAGAACCCTGTTTTAGCAATTTTTTGACGTTTTTTATTTTACCCCTCAATGCTGCTTCATGGAGCTGTTCATTTATGTCCTCCATACTTGAAGAAGCACCGGTTTACCAGACTTCCTAATCTAGCAAAGTTTCTTGTGATCGTCTACTTCTCTCATTACGCTCGACTCGAAATACGATTACGATTCTAAATCTCTTCTAGCAGATAAACCAAATGAATTCTGCATGTTAAAAGGAGCATACTCATACTCCCTGAACACACTGATTCTTTGTTCGCACTGGGCAGTTGTTATTTTTGTCGTTTTTAACAAGTGCCAAAGTCCTATGCAGTGAACTAAACCGTAATTCGAATATCTGTCATTCCTCTACCACTGTTTGGCTTCTCTTGTTCCTTCTCTTTATATTTCGGCAATCATCAATATTTCAATAGATATCTAGCGTATGCAAATAAAGGGTGCCAACGTTTGTTATGTTCGTCTAATCAAGGAGACAACCATTCACATGATACTACAATATACATGTACGTAGAACATTTTCAATGGGGGAAATAGTGTTGACCAAAGAAAGAGAAGCAGCCCACGTTTACATGTTTTATGACAAAATTCGTAATAAAGAAGCATGAATTAGCGCTCTGCTAATGTATCTTACTACAAAATAATTAAAATACTAACTATGTGCGGAGAATGCTGATTCCCATCCTATAATAGTTGAATTACTCATGGAAAAAGCAAATATTGACTCTGATTATAGCACTAGGTATGGCAATGATAATGCGATGAAGGAGAGGACAGAAATGCGACTGAAGATAATCGTAATTGTGATATCAATGAAGACGATGACGACGATGATCTGTCGAGTAATTTAATGTTTATGGTGATCCCGGATATGGAGTTGAAGATGATGATGGTGAATTTTTTCCAGTCAACAGTCCTTATCCGTTGCATTCCAGTCCATCAAGAGTGTATGTCTTAGCAAAATACATTTTTACGAGGACTTCTTTTTGGAAGTCACGGTTGAAAATAAGTCAACGTGGTGTAGTGCCCTTGGGAAAGACATTAATTCTCAGTTACAGCCTAGGTCGCCGGGAAGGCTCTTCTGAGAACATTTACCTGCTTCGTATGATTGAGGCACACAGGAAATTGTCAATATGTATTAATATTTACCACGTTTCATAGTTAAACATCGAATGGAAAGAGCTTGGAAAGAGACAGAGTTGAATAAAATAAAAATACAAGAAGGGATCAAAGCCCCCTCCCCCCACACACACACATACACACACTCTAGGAAGGAAAGGGGAAAATTGGACTTTGTATTTAGTAGGAAGACTCCCTGCTACAGCAAAACACATGAACGCATTTCTCGTTTACACATAGGTCATGGAATAGCCTAACCGGTAAAACAGTTCAAGTTCAGGTGCTATTGTATATTTTTCTACAACCTTTAATAGGGAGACACGATCGGTAACAAAAATTCAATTGGGAAAGATTTGTGCTCACTGCTAAGTTCTGTAGTAAATAAGGATTTTGCAAGGGATGTTGAATTTAGACCTCTTCAATATGACACACGTCTTTTTCCTTTGTCAAATACCAATATATTCAGCTTACAGCCTTGTGGACTTGATAATTTCCCGCTTCCATGACAAAATTTGCATCTCAGTAAAGCGTAGGCCTACTTGTTCTGTATTATCCATGAATCCATCATGAAAGTAAAATATGATTTGAAGCACAGTTTTGTGATGATTACCCATACTGTGCCATTAAAGCACTGTTGTACAGACGCTGCAAGTAAATCCCATACATTATTACGCCTGGTATTATATAAAGAGTTTAAATTCTTTCGGGGATCTCCTTTTGATTATGCGGCGCCTGTTTTGGCATCGCTTCAAATACTGAATGGCGTACCATTGTGCGTGTGCATACTCCATGAATTGTATCCTCGCTGTTATTCAGTTTGTGACAAAATATGATTCGCTAAATGAAAAGGGGTTCATAGCTCATTTCTTGGCAAAAAATCAAAGACTTGAACTCATTTCGAGAGAAAAAAATGTCGTGGAATGAAATGGAGAGAGAGGGATGAATCAAGAACTGGATGGTTTTACATTCTATATGCTCAACGAAAGGCATAATAGATACAGTGTACCATTATAAATAAGAACATTTGAGCGATAAAAAGCTGCACTTGAAAAAGAGGTTGTACTCTCTCTGGCTATGGTACGACAATTGTAATATTTCTTGCTTTTCATCCAACGTGACCCCGTTCAAGAATGAGAAGAAATGGAACAGGTTATAGCCAGTATGGTTACGACATACCAAGATAAAGGTTATTACAATACGTGTGTCTATTTGGGCGTGTGTGTTTGTGTGATGTGTGTGTGCGCGTGCATGTAGGTGTGTGTGTTTATGTGTGTGTATGACCAGGGACGTGATAGAGAAGGACAGGAATCAAGCCGCTCTCCTTTGACCCCATGCTCCAAGCCGCCGAAAAGTTATGCGCTAATCTGCAACTGTTGACCAGGTGGTGAGATAAAAGAGCGCATGAAATTTCAGGATTTAGAATTCCTACATCAGAAAATGGTATCACTGCAACCGTTCGCTGTCCCTTCCAATGATTTCTCATCCATTGTTGAATGTGTAAAGAGTAGAACAAGCGAACACAAACTTGTGTACTTTCATCCTTTTTTAAACTTGAAAAATACAAAAAAACACGCGAAAACACGCATTAGCAAATTTAATGTTATTGAAGATTGTAAATCATGGATCAAATAACGGGACATTAAAGCATGCACAAATTAGCGCATCATCCTAAAATATTGAGTTTTTGACAGGATGTAATTTTTCTTTTACCAACTCTGGCACACAAATTAAAGGAAGGACGGAGTTCTAAATTTGAAAATTTGTTTGATGCACTATTCCCAATAAAATCCCCATATAAAGTTTTTGATTTACACTGAAATTTTGCCGGTAATGATATTTTGTAATAAATGTAAAACTGGTGCCTGGCTTCCGAAATTCCCCGCAGTGGAAGCGCGGTTCGGAGCATGGAACTTCAAAGCCAAGTGGAATGTTACACATCCCATTGTTACGCTTTAGAACTCAAGAATGCGTTTGAATAAATTACAAGAGTTTCGCCTCCTTTTCTTTCACCTCCCTGGTATGACTGACTGAGGGTGACTCTGTGTGCGTTTTGATATGTGTGGCATGATTAATTTTGTAAGGGATGTTATTTGGATCTGCAAAGACAGAATACCCAAATCCCAATCGTTTTATTCAAACATCACATAAGCATCACTTTGGCGCAAGCCGATTTGTGCACTCTTTGAAACAATGTCTCCTGTTCATCCTAGCGTGACCCCATACCACACAAAAATTATGCCAAATGATTTGGGATAAAACGCTCTTTCGTAAGATGTACAACAATTTAATGTTCATAAATGATTACAAAAATATTTGGCTTTTTTTTGTAGGTGTAAACACTGTAATAACGCCGATGGGACCGAGACAATTAAACTGTTGCCCATACAGTTTAAAGATAAAGTTTATATCTTTTCAGAACGTTTACATTAATTAATCTCTATGACTCTTCAGACAGATCAATAAAGTTCTAAAAAGATAAAAACTTTATCTATCAAGAATTAATCATAATTCCACTATCACTTCATTAAAAAAAAAAAGAGATGAGAAAAATACTCCATTTTATGTGTGATCATGACACTAGTAGCACTGAATTGGCAACGTTCGTGTCGGTTTGGCTGTTTTAATGATATATTATTTTGTGTAAATTTTAGAGGATTAGAATAGATATTCATAATTGTATTCATTTTTAAATGTCATTTTTCAAAATTGTATACACCAAGGATGGTGGAATGCGACCTCTACAAAGTCTGCCTAAAAATGTGTTCTGCATTTCAGAGAAATCAGGGCATCGTCTTATGAAGAGTTGCGGTTGATTCAAAGCAATCGCAAATCTTTTAATCAACCGAAAGTATGCAGTCCCCTATCCCTCATGTACATAGTTGCGATTGCTATCAATACACCAGTTTACGGTTAGGGGCGCCATTTTAATTTACGAGTAAACAAACCAAATTACCTCTAGAGGTCAGTGGTTTGTGCGTAATTAAGATTGCGCCCATGCAAATTATGATAACATCAAAGCCTGCGCGCTGCGTTGTGCGCTCACATCATAATTTGCATGGGCGCAATCTTAATTTACGCATAAATACCACTGACCTCTAGGTCATTGGATTTGTTTACTCGTAAATTAAAATGGCGCCAATATCTGTGCATGCGCACTTATGTAACCGTAAACTGGTGTATAAGGGAGTTTACAGATAGCAAATGGTACAAATGACCCTAATTATCCACAGATCTTTTACACATGGAGAAGTTCCACTTTGAGCATATTAGAATAATAACTGCCAAAGTCCTAGATGTGCTTCATGAATACCTTTTGTTTGCCCTCTTGAAAAGAATACTTCCACCTGCGTATCATAGAATGTACCGTTGGTAAATAAATGAATAATGTTACATAACTTTCATGAGCGCATATCCAGTATTCATCTCTGTGGGTTTTATCTTTTCGGTACAAATGACCTTTATCTGCCCATGCGCAGATTGTATCTGTAAACTCCCTTTAATTGCAAATAATGAGTTGCGATTAATATCAACTCTTTGTGATAAGGAAGCCCAGGTGTCAGTGTTCATTCTCAGATATACAAGCACCACCAAAAAAAAAAACATGTGACCAATTTGTTTAGTAAACAACTCATTAATCTTTATTTGTTTCTGATCATACAACGATATTTACCGATAAGGCCATAGCAATAAGACAATAAGTTGCAAAATTTGCAACTGATATTTGCAATCGAATGCAACTCAACTTTCTTGCAACGCCCAACTAGTCTCCTAAATTTGCTAGGATTTTGTAAGGATTACATTGTTAACAATTAGATTAAGTTAAGTAGATATAGCTTTTATTCCCCCCCCCCACTCTCTCTCTCTCTATCTCTCTCTCTCTCTCTCTCTTACTAATGGGGCGTTGCAAGAAAGTCAAGTTGCGATCAATTGCAAATTTGCGATTAATCGCTTACGCTTACGCTTGATTTGGGGGATTTGCAATGGATTGCAACTTTCTTGCAACGCCCAAATAGTACATGTTTATGCTTCTTCTTCTAAACGGGTTGAGTTAGTCCTTACGGTCTCTAGAGTATTATTCCTCACCTCACCTAATATATATATCTGTTTGGAACCATGCCATCGTATAATCTATTTAATAATAATAACTCTTTCATAGAACCCATAAATTACTTGCCATCATCAATGATTCAAGACATAATAAAATTATGCATGAATACCAAAACACTTAAACCAAATAAAAATATTTTGTCCGCTATATAACCATGTACAAATGAATTGGAGAGGAAATAGCCAAAATGAAAAACAAATGATATAAACACAGAGTGAGGTGGCAACAAATTAACAATGTTATACAAAATAGGGTCCTCCCATGGACCTAACACATGGACCTTCAAACCGTGCGAGGGAGGGATGCAGCCACGACCAACATTAACTGCGTCTGTATATTTATGTTTTAATGTTTTTTTCTTCTTCTTGTTTCTTGTTCTCTGATCTTGTTGTTGTTTCTTCTGTTAGTATTTTGTCCCTCTGTTGTTGTTTTTTGCTGCAATTCACAAGACCTGGTCAGAATTGTTAAAATATTGTTGCATGGCATCTGATTTTTCTATTCAAATGTTATTTTTGATGTGCTATATAATATAAAGATATGAATTACATTAAACAAAGAGATAACATTTTCTTAGATTAGATTATATACACTGTCTATTTACAATTTATGTATTTTTATGATCAGTATGTTAAAAGAAAGTATGTTTCAGTTGATTATCAACTATGATATAATATGCTCCAAGTACGTTTGTAAACAAGAAAAAGAAAACAGTTTGTAAAACGATGTTACGCTAAAAAAAAAAAAAAACGAAATTCTTCATGACCTCGCTTTTAGAGCTCACTAAAACGATATCTGTAAGACACTTCTGATACTGCACGGTCAGACGGGGTTAGCTTTCGGTCTGCATCTCACAACCACTATGAGGAGGAGTACGACGACGTCGAGACAAGCTAATAGTTTAAACGTTGCGTCGTAAGACGAGAAGTGATCCGCAATCATGCCTACAAAAACAATGAGAGAAATTTAAATAGACCATGTTCATACGAATACCAATGAATGAATCCTTTACATTACATTCTTTTGATCAATCATTAGTTTGTTTTCATTTCATTCAGTGTGTAATCTTATTAAAACCTGAGCGGAATGTTCTTTTTCTTTAGAAAGAGTGATCCACAATTCAATCCAATCTATTTGTTCAAAATTAACACGAGGCCCTATAATCACTTGATGCGCAATGAAAAATTCACCTGTGAAGATTCTTTCCATGACATAATGTGTAAGTAAGTATTAATTTGATGATGACTATTCGATTTCAAGACATAGTAATATATATTAATTTGAACCCCCCCCCCCACACGAGATTGTCTTTGTCTGCATACAGCTCCCTATAACTGCTGCCTTCTATCGCCATCATTCTACTAGTTGTCTGCTTTTGACATCTGGTATAATATGTCTTCCTCCAATGGGCGTGGCCTTGATATCCAAGGCTTCTATTCATACGTCAATTCATCCCACAATAACCGGTATGAAACTATACTTCAAACCTACTAAAATATTTTAGCCCTCATTCTTTCTTTTTTTGTAGTAAATAACATTGTAGGATTAAACAGTTAGAGCTATTCAGTTCTTAATCATGTCATAGTAATTTAATTCCAAAACAACGGTAATAATCTTGGGGAGGACCTCGTCAGTGACCTCGCTTTGTGGTCTAATCCCTTATGGCCCGGTAGTATTGACGGCCTTTAACGAAGGTTATGAATCGGATTTCAAAAACTTTCTGGAAGCATCATGAAAACAATGTAAACAAATATTTTATTCAATTAAAATTATTTTAAAAGGCATTTTTTTAAAATTGTGATTGTTTAAGGAAATGTATTTGAATGGCCAATTTTTAAATAGGATTGTATGCGAATTAAGGGCTGATTTTAACATATTCTTTTTTAGCCGGGGGGGGGGGGGCACAGGGGGCCCGTGGCTGATTAGGACACTGCTAACGTTTACATTTCACAGATAGGACATACATGACATATTCATAATTCCTGCAAAGTTCTACAGAATTTGAGGTTGGCTGCAAAGGGGACATAGTATCTTTAATGAAGGTTATGGATCGGATTTCAAAAAAATCTGGAAGCATCATGAATACAATGTAAAACATTATTTTATTCAATTCAAATTATTTTAAAAGGCCATTTTTTAAACAGAATTGTAGTGATTCTTTACCACATAAATAGCCGCCAAGAAACACCCCGAATCCGATAAACATTTGGTCGACTGCATACGCGACATCAAACTTCTCGGGAGACGCTCTATCCCTCAGAACCAGCTGATGTAACACCGACCGAACTCCTATCGACATTGCGGAGATACATGACGTCGACAACATGACGTAGTAGTTGACGAAATAAACATCGCAAAGAAGAGCGGCGATGTTCAGGATTGTAGCGAAGAGATAGAGAGTGACAGGTTTGACGAGGCCGTTGGTAAGGACGCCTGCCGCAAGCCTGCTTAAGGAATTCCCTATTGCAGCAGAGAAAGTGATGATAATGGTGTTCCGGACAGAGATCCCCCTCTGCAGAGCATGAGGTACAAGAAAGGAGTGCCAACCGCTCCAAACCATACAAAGCGCGAAACCTAAACCAAATATCACATTTAACACAGGATCCACGTAAAAATCTGATTGGCGGAGGCTGTTGGCGATTGTACGAACAACTCCAATATCGTCACTGTTGTCACCTTTCAAGAAAATTCAATAGTAAAGGCAGAAAAAATGAATAAACAAGTAAATGAATATCAAAAATACATTTGGCATGTTTTTTCCTCTAATTTTACAGTACACATGGTTCATGAAGGCAGGCGCGTACACAGGGGGGGGGGGTATTTGGGGGGTTAACCCCCCCCCCCCCCTTGGTTTTTTAATGTGTGTAACCCCCCCCCCCCCCCCCCCCTTTGGATTTTTAAAATATTTTTTATTTTTTTAATTATTAAAAAAAAAAAAAAAATATTCCCATGGCTGACCTAAAAAGGTGACCTTACCCCCCCCCCCCCCCCCAGTGGAGCGAAATGTCAAATTTTTAAATTTCTAGACCAAAAAAAAAAAAGTGTCCTCTTACCACCCCCCCCCCCCCCCCCCCCCCCCCCCCCCCCCCCCGCGTATTCAGCGGCTGGCTGAGTCGTTGCGAAATTTTCGGCCCGATTTATAAATGTTAACCCCCCCCCCCCCTTGAAAAAATCCTGCGTACGCGCCTGCATGAAGGTCTAATATTGTAATACCATTATTAAGTTAAAATGATACAGAAATAGACGATATTATTCAAAATTCCCCTCTTTTCACAAAGGCCCATATATCATTCAAAGAGTAGGAAATTGTATGAGTATTAAGCTGTATATAATTAGTTTCCTGGTCTCTTAACACAGTTAGGCTTTCGAAACCCTCGACCGTTTCCAAAAGAAGAAAATCTGTTTCCGAGGTGGCGCAACTGAATTATCAGTCAAATTATTTCTGTTAAAGTCTGACAGGGTAACATCTTGCTGACAACAAATTTATAATTTATGCCAGTCTTCTTAGTCTAGACAATCTCGGCTACAGCACACGAGACCGACAGCCCACGAGACTTACGATGTAGGTCTAGCGAATCTTCTGACAAACTGTCACCATGGCCGAAGGCCTATGAGACCAAAAGGACACAAGACCGACATGTTGGACTTCTTGGCCTTTTGACATCATTTTTAAAGGTTCACGAGACCGATAATGTCGGTCGCATAAAACTGCCGGTCTCGTGGGCCGTCTACTAAGATTATTCGGTCGAGCTCACCTTTTGTGTTCTGACAGGTGCTACTTTTGCATTCTTCTCCCTCGTTAACCCCTGGGAGCGAACTTGGGACACGTCGAAAACCTTTTCTCTGCTTGCTACTGTCATCTGAATGAAACTTAATTGCCATGGCAACTGGGATAATATGTGCCATCAGCGCGCTAATGATGAGCAGTCCTCCTCTCCAACCGTAAGCTTGACGTAAGAATTCAGCTAAGAGCGGTAACAGAACCATTCCGGCACCATATCCAGTCATACCAAGGCTGTAAATTAGGTTGAAATTCTCCTTAGCCACATGGTGCAATGTCATGGTACAACATATCATTACTATACAGTTTCCAAGACCTGTTTAACATCAAAAGAAAATATGTGGGACGATTTATATTGAAGTATTATATCTAGGTATAAAGCATAATAATAATAGTAATAATATTTAATTTGTATATAGCGCTTAATACAAATGTCTCTAAGCGCTTTACAAATATACTATTACCCCGGTCATTGGATTCAGTGCTTGTCCGCACACACTGTGTGCACAATCTCCATTCCCTGGAGAGCATTCCAGCCGGGCGTTACTTGACGCTCACAAGTGACCAACAATGACTTTACCATAATCACTTAATTAGATGTACGCCATGATTCAGAAAAGGTATATCATAATGTATCAATATTCCAGCTTTCTGATTTGGCAGAGCTGCAGGCTTTCAGCTATTGTACCACTGCGTCTAAATTACTAGACAATAGCGAACAATATAGCCGGCAGTTTCTATTTTGTGCATCAAACAATTAGAAATAAATGCACATAATGTTTACAGTGTAAACGCACGATAAAATGTCAGCAGTACGCAAACTATTTCTTTGGAGATATTCGATATTCGATATTAAGCGAAAAAAATGATTTGATGAGAGTAAGTTAATTTACTTTCCCCTTCGAACTCTTAAAGGGATCGTTTAACGATGTTAAACCTGAGATGCACGGCTCTACATGTTCTTAGTTTTTGTGATTTGGTATTATATTGAAGCCCTACAAAATTGCGCTTCAAAATGAACAAGAAGTGCTTCAATGAAGTAACAATCTTTGAGTGACCGGTTTTACCATACTTGTTTTCCCCTATAAACTGTAGTGTTATGAAAACCGTTTGGCAAACGCAAAATTTGATTTCGATTTTTAATCATTAATATCTTGATAATCAGACAGGCGATCAGCTTGTAAACGTCATGAGGTTCCTGACTGACCTAAGGGTTTATTATTATCATTGCAGCATGAGCTAAATCAATTTTTTTTTAAAGGATCTTAAAGAAAGTTACCGGATCCCTTTAACGAAAAAAATATAATGTAATCAACTGTAAGGTTTTAAAAAAAGAAAAGAGTGTAAACATTTTTAGTAGGTTCAATGTACAATTTCTTACCGGCTATTGACAGATAGATTGTTATTTGAGCGTTGCTGGTTGCCATGGATGTCAAAGCCACGCCCAATGGAGGGAGACATGTACCGGATATCAAAAGCAGACGACGAGTCGAATGGTGACGATAGAGGGCAGCAATGATCGGACCTGTATGCAGACAAGAACACTCTCAGGGTATTCAAATAGTCATCATCAAATAAATATTCATTTAGTATTATATTACAATAATATTATTATCATCGATTATTTAGGAGAGCTATAAAGTGGGTCCGTTACCGATTCCGAGAGGAATATGCTCAATTGCTCATTACTGTAATTCCACTCGAAAATTGTGAAAAATGAGCTTTACTTCGAGAAAAATCCGCCCAAATGACCCTTAAACATGGGTAGGGGCTTCGAACCAAATCTGAGTGCCTCCCCCCCCCCCCCGGATTTAAACATTTGAATTTGTTGGTGCTTTGAAATAACCATAGTTGCCAAATGTGCAAATTCTGTGATCTATATTGTTATGGACTGTTGCACATTTTATGATGTGCAACCCATGTCATACAGTTTGGTAGCAAATCAATTTGTAAGTAATTTTCAGTTCACTCCTGAGTTTTACACTTTAGAATTAAAGTGACTAAGTGAGTATAGTTAGGTAAAGCTTCTTAGAGCTTGTAGTTACAATCAGGGCTTAAATACATTTTTTGTCCACGGGGGCTCTTCACCCCCAAAAAGAGCCCTCGTGAGCCTTCTCACGTGGGCAATCAATTCTTAACTTTTCCTTTGTTTTCTGCCGTAATTAGTTACTGCTCAATTTTCAAACGTGTGAACGTGTCATTTTTGTTTGAGAAACACATTTTGAAGATATCTAGTACATGTTTAGGTACTTCCCAGACGGAGACCACGGAATTCAAAAACTAAGCAAGAAAACAGGCCTCGGCCCATGGTCTGATAGGAATAATTGAGATTACTTTCTCACCTGGAAAGTGGCTGAATGCAAAGAGGAGACCAAGAGCAATTCCGATATCCGTCGATGTAGTTCCAATACTAATGTTGATATCTTCCAAGTAAATTCCAATGGTCTTGATAATACCTACAATATTGGTTGTCCTTAAGAAGGTACACACCACCAAAGGTAAACTTGGAGAAGTTAAAATCTCATGAAAACGACCCATGGTAGGCTATGGTCAAAACATTACACCATAAATGAACGTTGTGCTTCACTTATGGTAGCTGGTTAACTGGTTAACTGGTATACGCTAGCAAGCTACTGCTCCTGTGCTTCTTCATGCCCATTGGACTGTGCCCAGGGGCGTCGCCAATGGGGGGGGGGGGGGGTATGGGGAGGGGTGCGACACCTCTTCCCCCACCTGTCAGGATATTGTTGGTAAATTTGCGCTGCCGTCGGGAAAAAGAGAAAAGTGGGAGGAAAAAAAAGAGAGGGAAAAAAAGAGAGGGAAAAAAGAGTGGGAAAGGGAAAGAAAAAAAAAAGAAAAGGAAAAGAATAGAAAAGAGAGAAAGGAAAAGAAAGGAAAGAAAGGAAAAGAAAGAAAGAAAAGAGAAGGAAGAAAGAGAAAAACTAAAAAGAGGGAAAGGGAAACAAAAGAAACGGGGGATGAAAGAGAGGAGAGAGAGTCTGAGAGAGGAGGAGTGGGAGTAAAAGAAAGAAGGGGGTTGTTGGATGGAGTCGTCTCGTCGAGGGAGCAAGAAAGACACGGTTAAATACGTTGCTGTGTCGGGTCAGCTGTGTCGGTATTATTCCTCGTGTACTATATCAATACAGAAGTTTGAAGTCGGTGAGATGTATATTGTCGGTCGGCCTACAAGTTTTTTTCCCTACGAACTGTGACTTCTTATCCTCTGTGACGACTTCGAGAGAAACTGAATTCAGACAAGGATTAAGAGTCGGGCACGGTTCAACGAATCGTCTACTTTCTCTAATAGTTGAATGAAACGCCAAAACTTCCAAGCTTCGTGCGGGAGGGGGGGGGGGGGACTTCATTCAGACAAGGATTAACAGTCGAGAACCGTACAATAAATCGTCTTCTTTTCCTAATAATTTAAGGAAACGTCTAAGCTTCCGCGCTTCGAGCGGGAGGCCTATCCCCCACACCCCCTAATGAGCGCGCTTTCCGCGCTCTTTAGGTGATTCGCTTGCTCACGACTGCCCCTCCCTAAAATGATGCTGACCAAGTTGATGAACAAATTCGTATATTGTTGTCGTCGAGGAAAATGACCATTTGCGCATATGCAAGTATTATAGACAGTCCATAGGAAACACAATTTAGCCTTCGGCCCCGGGTTAATAGGGTTGAATTTGTAGATATTTGGACATTTCATTTTGTCGGTAATTGGTGGCTAGTTTTGTCGGTAATCGTTGGCCTCTACACCCCCCCCCCCACACACACACACTGAAAAGGGTCTAGCGACGTCCCTGAGCGCCGTTTTAGCATGACTTTCTTTTTAACTCTCACTCTCACCTATCCCAGATAACCCTAAGTTTTTTGTTGCTGCTTTATATGTAGTTGATAATGCATGATTGAAATAGAGAGAGAGAAAGAGAGAAAGAACCTCTGTCATTATGCAATAGTTCAGGGTTTGTGTAATGTACATTTAAAACCATTTCCTAGCGTGTCTACCAAATAAATAGCGAAATTATTTTTGAGGAAAAGCATTATACTGAACTGAATAAAGAATAATAACTTTATATTGGCTCATACTAATACTGATACGGGCTAAAGACAATGTGGTATCGGTACAGTAAGATCGAGTATTTGTATAGAGGTATTCTTTTGTTCTGTTATCAGAGGTATATACGCATAATACAACTAATCTTTATGATTTCTTAACGTGACATAGCTTCTTCTCCCCCCTGCAAATAAAAAAGAAAACAAGGTTATTTAATAAAAGGATCATGCGACAAATTGATCATTGTGATTCAAATTGATGCAAGATTTTTTTTTTGAATAAGCAATGCTCTTCACCAGAATCTTCTTTGTAAAAAGGACCTTTACAAATCTCAGCCATGCAATTCTGCCACTGTGTTGTAAGATCAATTTCAGATTAGGAGAAGTGTATTCTTTAATGAGTCAAAAGGATGTCAAAAGGCCGAGAAGACGAACATGTCGGTCTTGTGTCCTGTTGGTATCATGGGTCTTTGGCAATGTTTTCAGATTCGCTAGACCTACATCGACTGCATGAATTATAAATTTGTTGTCAGCAAGATGTTATCCTGTTAGACTTAAACAGAAATGCTTTGATTGATAATGCAGGTGCCCCACCTCGGAAACAGATTTTATTTACTCATACCATTTTCTACTCTTTGAATGATATGCAGGTCTTTGTGATAAGAGGGTAATTTTAAATAATAATGTCTATTTTTGTATCATTTTATCTTTAAAAATTGGTATAAGAAAAATTAGACCTTCATAAACCATGTGTACTGTGAAATTTAAGAGGACAAAAAACATACCAAATGTATTTTGGAAATTCAATTACTTGTTTATTCATTTTTTCTGCTTTAATAATCAACTCTTCTTGAAAGGTGACAACAGTGACGATATTGGAGTTGTTCGTACAATCGCCAACAGCCTTCGCCAATCAGATTTGTACGTGGATCCTATGTTCAATATGGTACTTGGTTTAACTTTCGCGCTTCATATGATTTGGAGTGGTTGGCACTCCTTTCTTGTACCTCATGCTCTGCAGAGGGGGATCTCTGTCCGGAACACCATTATCATCACTTTTTCAGCTGCAATAGGGAATACCTTAAGCAGGGTTGCGGCAGGCGTCCTTACCAACAGCCTCGTCAAACCTGTCACTCTCTATCTCTTCGCTACAATCCTGAACATCGCCGCTCTTCTTTGCGATGTTTATTTCGTCAACTACTACGTCATGTTGTCGACGTCATGTATCTCCGCAATGTCGATAGGAGTTCGGTCGGTGTTAGGACAGCTGGTTGTGAGGGATAGAGCGTCTCCCGAGAAGTTTGATGTTGCCTATGCAGTCGACCAAATATTTATCGGATTCGATTTGTTTCTTGGCGGATATTTATGTGGTAAATAATCACTACAATCCTATTTAAAAATTGGCCATTCAAATATATTTCCTTAAACAATCACAATAAAAAAAAAAATGACCTTTTAAAATAATTTTAATTTAATATAATATTTGTTTACATTGTTTTCATGATGCTTCCAGAAAGTTTTTGAAATTCGATTCATAACCTTCATTAAAGACCGTCAATACTACTGGGCCAGGACCACAAAGCGAGGTCACCGACGAGTGGCTATCTCATTAACTCAGTTCTCAAATAACGTAAGAAAAAGAGGATCATGGGGGACCAACAGGCACCGATTTGGGAAGTTTTCTATATAGAGGGAGCAAGTAGCTACAAGTAGGACAGTGGGACTTTAAAGCAAAAATAATGATTTGAAAAGAGCAGCCTAATCTTAATATTGCACCCTCCCCTAGATTCTTACCGTTGTTTTGGAATTCAATTACTATGACATAATTAAGAACTGACTAGTTCTTACTGTTTACAAAGTCTTACATTGTTATTTACTACAAAAAAGAAAGAATGAGGGCTAAAATATTTTAGTAGGTTTGAAGTATACTTTCATACCGGTAATTGTGGGATAGATTGACGTATGGGCGATGCTAGAAGCCTTGGATATCAAGGCCACGCCCATTGGAGGAAGACATATTATACCAGATGTCAAAAGCAGACAACTAGTAGAATGATGGCGATAGAAGGCAGCAATTATAGGGAGCTGTATGCAGACAAAGACAATCTCGGGTGGGGAGGGGGGGGGGGGGGGAGGGTAAATTACTATGCATTACTATCTATTGAAATCGAATAGTCATCATCAAATGAATTTTCACTTACACAATATATGTCATGGAAATAATCTTTACAGGTGAATTTTTCATTGCGCAACAAGTGATTAAAGTTGCTCAAGCTTGGGTATATAGAATATGCGTACGTCCGTACAGGAGCGTACATGTACAACCCGTTTGCTCAGTGTTCGCCAAGTTGCCTACTTCACGAACGACTCTATACCGACGCATGAACATCTTTAAAGGGCCTCGTGTTCATTTTGAAGAAATAGGTTGGATTGAATTGTGGATCACTATTTCTAAAGAAGAACACTCCGCTCAGGTTTTAATAAGATAACACAATGAATGAAATAAGAGCAAACTACTGATTGATCAAATGACTGTAATGTAAAGGATACATTCAATTATTTTTATTCATATCAATCATATGGTCTATTCAAATTTATCCCATTGTCTTTGCAGGCATGATTGCATATCACTTCTCGTCTTACGACGCAACGTTTAAACTACTAGCTTTCATCGACGTAATCGTTCTCCTCCTCATAGTCGTTGTGAGATGCAGACCAAAAGCAAACCCCGCCTGACCTTGCAATACATATAGCTCCGTTTAGTCTCATTTGACAAGGCCCCCTATCGTCAGTGTCCAGCAGCCTATAAACATGTTAGCCTATGGACTTTTACCCCCAAAAATCGTTAAAAAAAAAAAAAAAAAAAAAAAAATTGTTTAAACGAAAAGCACATCCACCCCGACGTACGTTATCATTAGCTCTATTATTGGAACCAGCGCTCAAAATACACGGGGGCGGTGAGCGATTTGCCTCCGTGAGATACATAATCGCCCCCGTCAGGTTGCTTACGGGGGCGATTGCAAAATTAAAAATCGCCCACGTGGAATTATAAATTAAAGATTATCTTTTCTGTTATAACTATATAACAATATTGAGTTTCAATTTTCAAACCTTAAACGAATGAAATGGAACTTAGATAGCGTGCAAGATTTCTCGTTCTATATTACCAATTCAGCTCGCAGTGCAGTCCCGCCGTCAGCAGTGGTTATAGGCCTACTGCGCCATTAGTAACGGTACGTGTGCACGCTGCCGCGCCATGTCTGCTGGATCTATGGAGGCGATCGCGCAAAGGCAGAAACATGGTCATGGAGAAGTTTTTCGTTGTGAAAGCGTAAACCCGCTGAAATCTTGTGATTTCAAATGAGCAGCAAATAATAAACCTCGACCAGTAAATCAATATTAGGGACTTTTAGATTTGCACGATGAGAACGTGGACTGCAACGTGTGACCTAGCTCATTCTAAGCCACTGCCAGTGCTTAAAAGGACGTCACATGTGACTGCTAGTGCCTTAAAAGGACGTAACACGTCCTCGTCCACGCAAATCTAAAAGTCCCTAATGAAAAGAAGAGGAAGACCAAGATGTCGTGGAATGATATGGTAACATGGGCAGATCTACGGGAGGGGGGGGGGGGGGGGGTAGGGGGTTTAACCCCCCCCCCCCCTCCCTCTCCCCCCGGCCCCCTTGGGCTGCCAAGTGAAAAATGTGATGTGCATAGAATCGACCCACACAGTATTAGATGTTTAGTAGATGCCAGGAAAACAATACGGGGGTTCAAAATAGCAACAAAACAAAAAAAAATCGCCTCGCCGCCATGCGGCTCGTGGACGATGCTTCGCATGTAAGTAGATGCCAGGAAAACATCACTTACGGGGGTCCAAAATCAGGGGCAGATCCAGCCGGCGGCAAGAGAGGAGGGGGGGGGGTGCAAATCGTGAGAAAATATTAAGTGGCGAATCAGCCAGCCGGCGATCGGCGAATGAGCGGAGGGGGGGGGGGCCTGGATAAATGCACATATATTTGTTTTGGGGGTCCAGTTTTGGGGGAACATGTTTGCGCCGACTCAGCCGGCCGGTGAATATTAAAGCGGGGGGGGGGGGGGGGGGTATGCTTGAGAGGAGGACCACTAATTTATTTTATTTTTTTCAGAAGGGGGGGGGGGGAGATGAAGCGCCGTTTTAGCATGACTTTCTTTTTAACTCTTACTTTCACCTATCTCAGATAACCCTCAATTTTTGGTTGCTGCTTTATATGAAGTTGATAATGCATGATTAAAATTAAGAGAGAGAGAGAGAGAGAAGGAGAACCACCATCATTTTGCAATGGTTCAGGGTTTGTGTAATGTACATTTGAAACCATTTTTTAGCGTCTGAACTCTAAAAAAATAGCGAAACTATTTTTGAGGAAAAGAATTATACTGAACTGAATAAAGAATTATAGCTTTATATTGACTTATACTAATACTGATACAGGCTAAAGACAATTTGGTATTTGTATAGAGGTATTCCAAAATGACATTCTGATAATCAAAATTTTGTTCTGGTATCATACGCATAATACAACTGATCTTTATGATTTCTTAACGTGACATAGCTTCTTCTCCCCCTGCAAACAAAAAAGAAAAAAAGGTTATTTAATAAAAGGATCATGCGACAAATAATCATTGTAATTCAAATTGATGCAAGGATTTTTTTTTGAATAAGCAATGCTTTTCACCAGAATCTTCTTTGTAAAAACGACTTTTACAAATCTCAGCCATGCAATTCTGCCACTGTGTTGTAAGATCACTTTCAGATTAGGAGAAGTGTATTCTTTAAATGTACATTTGAAACCATTTCTTAGCGTCTCAACCCTAAAAAGAAGAGCGAAACTATTTTTGAGGAAAAGCATTATACTGAACTGAATAAAGAATAATAACTTTATATTGGCTCATACTAATACTGATACAGGCTAAAGACAATTTGGTATTTGTATAGAGGTATTCCAAAATGACATTCTGATAATCAACATTTTGTTCTTGTATCATACGCATAATACAACTGATCTTTATGATTTCTTAACGTGACATAGCTTCTTCTCCCCCTGCAAACAAAAAAGAAAAAAAGGTTATTTAATAAAAGGATCATGCGACAAATAATCATTGTAATTCAAACTGATGCAAGAATTTTTTTTGAATAAGCAATGCTCTTCACCAGAATCTTCTTTGTAAAAAGGACCTTTACAAATCTCAGCCATGCAATTGTGCCACTGTGTTGTAAGATCATTTTCAGATTAGGAGAAGTGTATTCTTTAATGAGTATTTTTTAATTGAATGGAACGTCTCAACTCAGTAAGCATGGCTGAGATTTGTAAAAGTTGTTTTTACAAAGAAGATTCTGGTGAATAGCAGTGCTTATATAAACAATTATTCGCATCAATTTGAATCACAATCATTATTTGTCGCTTAATCCCTTTTAATGACCTTGTTTTCTTTCTCGTTTGCAAGGGGAGAAGAAGATATGTCACGTTAAAGACATCATAAAGATCACTGTTGTATGCGTATTTATATACACAGGCCCCGCGGAACGTTTATCAAAGTGGGGGAGGGGGGGGGGGCTAAAGTATTTACGATTCGGTAAATTGGTGTAGGGGGTTCAGGGGGTGGAGCCCCAGGGAGCTCAGGGGTTTTAGGCATGGTAATTACGGTCAGAGAAGCACAAATATTTTGATGCCGTATTTGTGTCTCTGGCAGGTCGGGGGGACCGTTTTTGTTTTGTTTTTTTAAGGTAGAATTAACGTTTCTATCCTATTTTTTTTTACCGGTTTGGGAGGCTAGGGGGGGGGGGGGGGGGGCGGTAGAATCGGCCCGTGGATGCGCGCCTGCCCGGACTGCCCCATTACTATTTTCCTGTCAATTCACAATGGAGGCGCGGATGTGAGAGGATACATAGTTCAGTGCATCGCACGGCAACCAACAGGGCGCCTTACATGTTCACTCGACCAATTTTCACCGGGAGCCTCCCGGGTGCGTCATTTTTTTCTGCGGCAGAGATTGGGGCATTAAAATAAAAGAGCGCTTGATTAAACACTAACCCTAACCCTTACCCTAACCCTAATCTTTCCCATAGGCTCAACACGCACCTAACCCCAACCTGTGCCGCAGAAAAAATAACGCCTCCCGATGCCGCAGAATTCGTGACCACACATGCCTTAAAATGTAAAAACAGAAGGGTCCCTAACGGTCTCTAAAATCCACGGCTCGCCGCCGGGTAGGGAAAATCGTACGGGACCCAGTGTGTTACATGTGACCTAGCATTAACAATAAACTTTGAAAGAAAATTATCTGAATCACCCTAATATTAATAGAGATTAGAATTCTAAACTTGCAGGAAACCTTAGACTGTGCTGGACAAACATGAAGAGGAATAAGCTAAAAAGCTAACTACACTACATATCTTTGGACAATAGCAAAGAATGACTACGACATACTATTTGGGTCAATGTTTGTAAATTTAAGTCTGGAAATAGGGATGACTTGTAACAGGGGCAGGGGTGACGATTTGTATCCATGGTTAGGGGGGGGGGGGGGGTGATAGGAACCAAAATATTCGGCAATGGATCAAAGTAACCAGTGGCGTAATGAGCAAAAAAGTCGGGGGGGGGGGGCTGGCAGAGTGGCAGACAAACAAAATCTGCATCACCCCACTCTTACATGCAGGCCCCGCTGAACGTTTTTCAAAGTGGATGGGGTGAGGCTAAAGTATTTACTATCATGTAGAGCGTAGTGTAAATTGGCGTGAGGTCTTGAGGGCTGAGCCCTCTGAAACTCAGGGATTTGAGGCATTATATAACGGTCATTGAGCATTCATATGAGCATATTTTGATACATTATTTGTGACACTGGCAGGACACTAATTGGCGTGAGGGTCCTGGGCCGAGCCCCCAGAAGCTCAGGGTTTTGGGGGCATTGTATAACGGTCAGATGAGCATTATTTTAATACCTTATTCATGATACTGGCAGGTCACTAATTGGTGGGGGGTCCTGAGGGGCGGAGTCCCGGAAGCTCAGGGGTTTTAGGCAATAAATTACTGTCAGATGAATATCCAGGGGCCTGACTTAGGGCCATTGGTTAGGTCCAAGGGCAGAGCCCCCTGGAAGCTCGGGGGTTTTAGGCGTTTTATTACGGTCAGATGAGCAATTTTTTTTGATACCTTATTTGTGACACCGGCAGGACACTAATTGGCGTGGGGTCCCGTTGCGGAGCCCCAAAAATTCGGGGTTTTTAGGCATTAAATTACCGTTAGATTAGCATCCAGAGGCCCGCCGTAGGGCCCTATGTGGAATCCAGGGGACAGAGCCCCCGGAAGCTCAGGGGATTTAGGCATTTAGGCATCACGGTCAGATGAGCATATTTTGATACCTCAATATTTTGTGACACTGGCAGGTCACTATTTTTTCTTTATTTCTCTCTTTCTTTCTATTTCTCTTTAGTATACTTTTTCCAAAAAAGTGGGGGCGGAGCTCGAGGCCCCGGAGCCCCGTCGTCCTGCGGGCCCTGCCATGTAGGCCTCCAAATAAGCATATTTCTTGCCTGACTGTAAATTCAGGAATTTGCCATTTCCCAACAAACGCATGAAAGATATATAATTTTACTAAAGATTGAGGAAAGATCTCGGAAAATTATGTCTCTTCATCAACATTTGTAAATCACCGGTATCGAATTAGAAGTAACCACGTTTGATTTTTTTTCTGGGGGCATCTGTTCCCCCCCCCCCCCCCAAGCCCCTCCCTCCCCCATCAGTACGCCATTGGTCCCCCCCCCCCGATCTATATCTTGTTGGCGGGAAAATCGCAACTAAACTCTCCTACCTATCTTCTTTCTCTCTTTCTTTCCTTACCTTTCCCTTCCCCTTCCCTTACGATTCCCTTCCTTCGCTCTCTTTTAGGTTTGCTAGGGAGTAAGGCAAGGGCCTTCCCCCCCCCCCCCCCGATCGACATGTTGTTGGCGGGATTAATCGCAACTGATCTCCCTTTCTTTCCACCCTTTTCTTTTCTTCTTCCTCTTTTTTGTTCCCTTTTAGCTCTCCTCTTTCCCTTTCCATTCTTTCTAAAAAAAAATTGGCGGGGGAGGAGGGGGGGGGGGGGGAGAGGCAAGGTCTTTTTGCCCCCCCCCCCCCCCGATCCACAAAGCGAAGAGTCTAGAATGGATCGGAGAGCTCGCTAGTGCTAGTGTGAATTTACACCGAGGACAAAGTTTGCTTAACTTTTTCTTGGAACACTTGAATGGTTATGGAACCTGTTTGTGTAATAAATTTGAACAAACACAAGAAGTTATTGAAATCGATAGATGACTCGCGAAATATAATGTTGTCTTGAGAGGAAGCTAGTAGACGAAGTATTTTTTTTTAAATTGGAGATTAGTGTAAGTATTAGAAAAACCGGAAATAGAATTGATGAGAAATTTATATATTTGTTTTTATCGAGATCAATACATGTAATTAGATGGGGAATCTCCAACTGGCATTTATGTGCGATGTCACACGTACTCGTAACGCATGTCACACACTCAAAGGATAACTCCCATTTTATTTGTGCACACAATAACTCGAAGTGTCGATTTTTCTGGATTTTTAAAATAATGGAACAGATATTTATTCACAGGGGGACATATTAACAACTAAAAGTACATCGTCCATAACAAATTACGAACACATGCCATATGTTATGTCACTTATGATAGTGAGAAAATAATCTTTTGTATTATTTTATGGAAATGGGAAAAAGAGAACGATGGAAGGAAAACATGAGAAGAGAAAGAGAGAATAATTAGAAAAGAGAAGAATATAGAGGATGGAGGGAAAATAAAGAGACAGAAAGAGAGGGAGAGAGAAGAAAAAAAATAAGAAAGACAAAAAAAAAGGAAGAACATGAAACTTAAATTTACACTTACAGATTACATTTCCGATGAGTTGGCTCGACATGTGCCTAAGAAGTCTGCGGACGAAAGTACAACAATAAGAAAACAGAAGTTCTATAAAATTTTCTTTAAGAGAGAAAGAGAGGTTATTTCTAAAAATGAAATGAAAGGGGCTTTGTGACTTTCAAGGAGGAACTAACAATTTTTATCGCTTGTGACGAATAATTTAAATTTCCATTTTATTTTTTAATTCAAGAACTTCCTGGGGCTCCGCCCCAAGACTGCCGGCAAAGGCTTTCCCCCTGCACCCCATCCGTAAATATGGATTGATGTGGTTTCCAAGACAACCTTTGTTGTCAAAAATTGGAGAGAATGTGAGTTTTATGTAGTTAAAGCTTCTAACAACCACTCCTTTGGACCTTTTATTATTTACACAATTTCTTGCTGTCTGCTGCCTTGAGATCACTGGAGCGAAGAAAGGTAACAATGTATAGCAATAATCCCTATCCTTTTCATGCAGATGATTCTTCTACCATTCTTGACCAGAAGTGCGCTTCAAACTCAATGATGTGGGCGTCATTCCACTGAATGTTGAGTTCAGTATTAAGGGCGTTTTCTGCTACTTGCTGCCTAATCTGAGGGCTTTTTTGTGCTCTTTAAAAAAGAACACACAATAGGGGCAGTGCAATTTAAATATTAAGGGATGGATAAGAGTTTATCTCGAAAAAGAAATGAAAGGGCTATTTGACTTTCAGGAGCGATAAAAACTATATAATCCATCCATTGAAGTTTAAATTGCACTGCCCCCATTGTGTGCTCTTTTCGAAGAGCACAAAAAGCACTCAGATTGAACATTCCATCTCATAAAATTGTCTTTAAGAGGTAAGGAGAGGTTATTTCTAAAAGGAAATGAAAGGGCTTTTGACTTTCAAGAGCCCTTTCATTTCATTTTAGAAATAGCCTCTTTTTCTCTCAAAAAACAATTTCTCTCTTGAAAGTCAAATAAACTGGAGAACATCCTGGGATTCTGCTCTGCCAGGCCCCTCAGTGGATCTTTGTATGTTATCTATGTTGTAGGGATCCATTAGAAAGCACAATAAGCCCACTCAATAATTAATATATAGATATTCAAACGTCATAGCGATTCATCCTAATAAAAATAGTAGGGAGATAGAGAGAGATCGAGAGAGAGAGAGATGAAAGAGTTATGAGGGAGAGAAAGAGGGAGAGAGTGTGTGTAAGAGAGAGAGAGAGAAGGGGAGGGATGTCCTGTGGAAAAAGTATGGTTGAAACAAGTTATTTATAGTTGATAACACTCCAACCATTTGAACACAATAACAGATTCCGAGCAGTTACATATATTAAACTAAACAAAATTGGTATTTATTTTGCAATTTGCTGTTGAATATGAGAGCAGAAATCAGCGCAGCGAGCGTGAACATACACACATATGTACACTCAACACCCATCGACAAAACAATTTCAGTATGTAGCGGCTCTTACATTCGCCCTACTTACATTCGCCCTACTTTCACCGTACATTCATGTCTCCTGTATTTTTCCATCACGGTACTTATTTATATTCATTATTTGGACCACGTGTGTTCATTCCTCCAATCGAGCATCGTGGTTCCGCGCACCGTTCCCCCGCGTATTTTCAACTCCACGAGGTTTTTCTCCACTCCCGCTTTCACCTTGGTCGAGTCAAGACGTCTCCATAATTTCCTCTCCAGGCTTTATTCTTCTGTGCCTGTCGTTTCTTCTACGGCACGTCTACTCTTTCCCTGCCGTGTTCATCGGGCTGCAGTCTCCCAGTGGAACGTTATAGTCAGGACCGACATGGCGCCTGACTCTCCGCTGGGAGCTGCCAGTTACTTCGTTCCGGTAGCTCTTTCCACTCACGAGCTCATCATTTCACCGCAGCTCATCTAAACATTTCTTCATCAAAGTCCGGCGCATCAAACGAGCAACTATTACTACTCAGCACCAGTGCCGGCTTTGCATGTCTACATTTCTACTTGCCTCCGACATCAAGCGATTCACTGCTTCGTCGTCGAGCGCCACATCTCTTCTCTTCTCTTCTCGCCTGAGAGCTTCAACCACATCTTCATCACGGACGTCAGCGTCGAGATTCTTCACGGCTCTTCAGCCACGACAACGAAGTTACATCTCCGCCTCTTCAAGCCTCCGCAACATTCATCGCGTGAGCCCCTTCCTTCGTTCTGAACTCTCTTCATCTTCATTGGACTTTCGACGCCATTTCTATTCTATCGTAAGCTTTCATTCATTATGTACATCGCATTTATTCATGTTCATTCTCATCCTTAATCATTATGTAATCTTCGTGCAATATTCACATTTTCAAGTCTGCTACTTTTGCTTGACTGCACTTTGCAAGTGCATTGTCAGCTTTGTTCAGTACCCAATAAACATAACGAAAAGGGAATACTTTCTTTCATGTATTTTATTGTCAGTGCAACCTTGCTTCCTCGTAGCTAAACTAAAAATAAGAGTTATGTTGTGTGACGAGTGAACACGCTTTCAAATATCCATTCACAATACCTCACACTCATATCTCTAAAGTGGTGACCCCTCGTTTACTTTGAAGCTTGGTTGTACGGATTTATTATTCCCAGACTTTTTGGACTTAGCAATGTTTTCTAAAAATGTATTCATTCTGGATTTTGTATCGAATGTTTTTTATGCTCTTGCATTTATACGCTTTTATTCGATGCATACCATGTCATTCATTACTGTCTATTTATGGCAACTAAACAGCCGTTCGCATACCATGCTTGTTGTATTACATTCTTTCAACATGCCATGCTTGTACATTTCTTAGGCTGCTGTAAATTACTGCATACACTATACAATACATGCACTTTTACATTTTTTATCAGCCATTGATTCTTGTGACATTTTGTACTTTGCTCATTTATATATTATCGCCTTTATCTGTGTATTGTATACACAGCTTCAATTCTGGCAGGGGAGTAATGTAGCGGCTCTTACATTCGCCCTACTTACATTCACCCTACTTTCACCGTACATTCATGTCTCCTGTATTTTTCCATCACGGTACTTATTTATATTCATTATTTGGACCACGTGTGTTCATTCCTCCAATCGAGCATCGTGGTTCCGCGCACCGTTCCCCGCGTATTTTCAACTCCACGAGGTTTTTCTCCACTCCCGCTTTCACCTTGGTCGAGTCAAGACGTCTCCATAATTTCCTCTCCAGGCTTTATTCTTCTGTGCCTGTCGTTTCTTCTACGGCACGTCTACTCTTTCCCTGCCGTGTTCATCGGGCTGCAGTCTCCCAGTGGAACGTTATAGTCAGGACCGACATGGCGCCTGACTCTCCGCTGGGAGCTGCCAGTTACTTCGTTCCGGTAGCTCTTTCCACTCACGAGCTCATCATTTCACCGCAGCTCATCTAAACATTTCTTCATCAAAGTCCGGCGCATCAAACGAGCAACTATTACTACTCAGCACCAGTGCCGGCTTTGCATGTCTACATTTCTACTTGCCTCCGACATCAAGCGATTCACTGCTTCGTCGTCGAGCGCCACATCTCTTCTCTTCTCTTCTCGCCTGAGAGCTTCAACCACATCTTCATCACGGACATCAGCGTCGAGATTCTTCACGGCTCTTCAGCCACGACAACGAAGTTACATCTCCGCCTCTTCAAGCCTCCGCAACATTCATCGCGTGAGCCCCTTCCTTCGTTCTGAACTCTCTTCATCTTCATTGGACTTTCGACGCCATTTCTATTCTATCGTAAGCTTTCATTCATTATGTACATCGCATTTATTCATGTTCATTCTCATCCTTAATCATTATGTAATCTTCGTGCAATATTCACATTTTCAAGTCTGCTACTTTTGCTTGACTGCACTTTGCAAGTGCATTGTCAGCTTTGTTCAGTACCCAATAAACATAACGAAAAGGGAATACTTTCTTTCATGTATTTTATTGTCAGTGCAACCTTGCTTCCTCGTAGCTAAACTAAAAATAAGAGTTATGTTGTGTGACGAGTGAACACGCTTTCAAATATCCATTCACAATACCTCACACTCATATCTCTAAAAGTACATTATCAAAATATTAGTACAGTACGTACGTGTAAAGGTTTAAAATACAGTCTAGGCTTTCCGCGAGCGGTTTCATTGGAATTAATCGAAAAATCCCCCTCGCTAGTGTGTAAATCAAAAATACGGACATACGGGTATCCAGAATTTTCGCTAAACTGGATATACGGTTATCAACTAGCGCAGGCCTTTTCAACTGGCGGCGCGCGCGCCGCTAGTTGCGCTTGCGGTCAGTCGGAGTGGCGCGCGGCTGTTCCAACAAATTAATAAAAAATAAATAAAAAATAAAAATCAAAGAAAGAAAAAATTAAAAAAACTATATTTTAAAATTTAAAAACTCAGCAACATCAAAAAGTCGCAGTTGAAGTTGATTGATTTTCACTGGATTTTGACATTTTCCGTGTTTATTGCACCGAAAATAACTTATTATAAATTTACTTCCATTGTAGATTTTACCAAGGATTTGTACTAATTATTTCACATCAATATGAAATTATGATTGATGTTTTATAGAATAAAAAGGTGTTAAAAATGCCACATCTGGGCCCTACAAAAGCCCTAAAATCGACAAGCTTCTGGGGGCTTCGCCCCCTGGACCCCACCCGGTATCGGCTCGGTCGCTACGCTCCCTCGCAACACAGTCACCAACCAAACAGGTTGGCACTTCAACTTCAATAACAAAAAAAAAGCACTTCTAAGAAACTAGTTGAGAAGGCCTGTACTAGCGTTACTGTTAGTGGTCACTAAGGCCCATTAGTGACTATACAAAAAACATATATGCTCTTCCTGGCTATTTGGAAATGTGTCAGTTTGCAACAAAAAATGGAGGAACACGCATTTTTTTGAAAATCATGTGATATTACGAACATTTATAACTCACTTAATTGTATGAATTTGAAAAATAAGTCATGGTTTAATTTTTTTTTTTTTTTTTTTTTTTTTGGGGGGGGGAGGGGGCTGGCGCCCCCAAGCCCCCCCCCCCCCCACCAGTACGCCAGTGAAAGTAACCAAGAGGTAGAAGCGTGTGGCAGGTTGTACCCCCTCCCTTCCAAGTTATTAACCTTTTCAAGTCACCTTCAATATAGATAACATTTCAGAGAATATAAGAGTGGTAATAAAATGAATAACATGCTAAATGTTAGTCCTGACTCTTGTCTGCAGTGTAGGCCTACCAGACTGATATCATCCATTTTAAACAAAATTTAGACATTACCCCAAAAATATCCAATGGTGAGGGATATCAACTTGTGAAAGTATTATGTGACCAGTGGGCACATGCATTAATAAGCAACCAGGAAAGGTTCATGAAGACAGAAAATTCTTTATTTCCTGGTGATAGAAACATACATTTTATGAATATTGTCTCCAAACAACATTCATCGTGAAAAACCCATTCCAATATTCTGGGTAGGTGATTTAAAAAAAACATAGTTCTCATTAGTAAATGAAAAACATATTGGTTTTGGTTCTTCATTTGACTCTCTTCCTTCTTTAACTAAACCAACTGAATCCTCTCTGGGGGAAACTCAATTCAATGAAACAGAATATCACTGATGCAAAATTTGGTTCTCAAAATGACAGAAAATTTCCACTCCTGATCTCATACAAACTGTCTGTTTCTTAAAAACATAATATGAAACTTACGTTCCAACTACCAAACAACAAACTTCCATTATCTCCTTCTTCACCCAGATATACTTATCATACCAGATACGCTCTAAAATATAAGCATAATATTTTCCTAAGGCCCTGACCAGAGCAATATTTTTTTTCTTCAAAAACTATAACCTTAAAAGTCTTAAAAGGTGCATTATTGGAAGTGTGTTATAAACAAAACTTCAAAATTAATAACATTCTAACCTTCAAAACACCTTAGCTATCTTATGCCTATTACGTTTGAATACAATATATAGGCCTACATCCGCTTTTCAATTAAACAAAAATAAGTTGTGACATAATAATCTTTCTCCAAAATATCGAACTAGAGTATTCTGTTGTATAATTGGTTGTTTATTTACATACAAAGAGCTTATTTTCAAGATGTACCAGATAATTCTTTGTTTACCCGATTTTGTCTATGGAAATCTGTTATTTAAAGATGCATGTGTTCATAATTTCTCTCGTTATTTAGGTTAATAATTTTGTTCGAGGTAAATAGAGGAAACTGTATATCATTATCTCCATTTGCTATCAAAAGATTTTGCTCCTTTCGGAAAATAGCTCTTCTAATGTTTTACATGTAGCGATATGAATAGACAAAGAAGTGGATGAAAATCAATAAAACAACTTAGTATGAATCAGGGAACAAACTGAAAGTTTCGTCTCCTACATGCTGCCATTTGGACAAAACCGTCTTTCTCTTGTCTTTCTTCCTTTTCTCTTCCCCCTTGCTTTTTGCTTCTGCCCGTTTCTTCCCCTTTTCTCTTTTTCCTCAGGTAGCAAGCCCATATGGGGCCAATATGGGGTCCATATGGGGATGATCTGGGTCACTTGTGCCATTTGCGCTAAATTATGTATCCCATATGGAGCCAATATTTAGTAACCCATATGGGATCTATTTGGGCCAGCCCTTATGGGTCCAAAATGGGAATGATCTGGGCGTACACATAATGGGTAGAATATGAATATGCCCATATGGGTAACACATGGGGAAAATCTGGGTTAACCCACATGGTATATATCTGTGTTAACCAATATGTGTACCAGATAGGATTAAGCTTGGCATACCAATTTGGGCCCAGTTTGGTAGGGGTCCCATCTGGGTCCCATCTGTCTTATATGGGTTTACCCATATGGTTCCTATATGCTTCTTGGGTGCAGATGCCTTAGGGCTCAAGAGGGTTTTCCATATGGGGCCCATGTTTCAGAGAACATGGGACCCATGTGGGTCCCACATGGGCTTGCTACCTGGGTTATTATCCTCTGTCTCGATCTCATTATCTCTCTCTCCTACTCTCTACTTCTTTTTTCCACTGTTGCGCTTCGCGCTTAACATTTAGCTTGTTGCTTTTTAACGCTGCGGCTTTTTATTTGGCGCACTGCATTTCTATGATGCTGCTGATCGAATAAATTTAATGAATTCATCGATTCCTGATGAAGCCGTATGAGCGAGAATTCAATTTATTCTTGTCTCATTTACTTCGTTTTCATGTAGGCCTATGTATTATGAAAATGAGATAGCAAAATGTGTATATTGATGGTCATCTTGAGAGAAATATCCATTAACTACTCTCATCGGGCTCTCATCATTAATTTTTCTCTTCATTTTCGTTTTGATGGTGAATTATTGGGGGGGGGGGGGGGTGATTGTACAGGCCATATGAAGACAAAAAGGGATGTCAAAATGTCTGCTGCGCGCGCGGCGGCTCCAAATTAGCCTTAAATGTTCAAACATATGAAGGTATACAATTTGCTTTATCATAAATAGGAGCAACGAATAAAAAAGAATACTGCTGACGAAATACTATGAAAATCTGTTATTAATTCCAGACTTGAAGAAAAATGATGTGTACAATTTCTGACAAGTTATACAAAAATGGGCGACCACTCACTGGAAGCATTGCAAAAGTACAGATTTACAGTTTTGGAATACTCTACACTTTTAAACTGTTTAAAAAAAAAAATCACGAATGAAAATTATAACTCCTTCATAGAACCCATAGATTACTTACCATCATCAAGGATTCAAGACATAATGACAAGATGCATGAATACAAAAACACTTTAACCGAATAAAAATATTTTGTCCGCTATAAAACACGTACAAATGAATTGGAGAGGAAATAGCCAAATTGAAAAACAAATGATATTCAAAACACAGAGTGAGTATAAGTATAAGTATAATAATTTTTGTCCTTTTCAGGAAATTCGGTTTCCACTGGTTACAAAGTATAAGAATACAAATTATATAGATGAAATGTTACAGGACAGTGATAAACATACACATATGATAAACATACATGACAAATGAGGTAATATATAGTGTAAGCCATGGTATATATGGTGGTTATAGAGGTAATATCAGAGGTGGCAACACATAAACAATGTTTTACAAGTATGGTCCTTCCATGGACCTGACACATGGACCTCCGAGGGGGGGGGGGGATGCAGCCACGACCATCATTCACTGCGTCTGTTTGGTTACCTCGTTCTTTTTTATATTAAATTGTTTGTTTTAACGTTATATAATCAGTATGTTACAAAAAGTATGTATCAGTTGATTATCAATTATTTATATGATATGTTTCAAGTACGTTTATAAAAAAAGAAACAGAAAAAGGTTTGTAAAAGATGTTTTGCTAAATAAATATAAGAAAGAGCGAAATTCTTGACCTCGCTTTTAGAGCTCACTGCCAAATATATCTGCAAGACACTTCTGACATATTGCTCCTGTTGTCTCATTTTCACCAGCACGAACGTAGCTAGTTCGCGTATATAACACAGTGGCGGATCCAGGGGTGGGCCGAAACGGCCGCGGCCCTCCCCCCCCCCTATTGGCGAAGCAAAAAAATTGAGAAGGAAAAAAGAGGAAGAAAAAAAGAAGGAAAAAAAGGGGGGAAAAGGAGAAGATAAAAGAAAAGAGAACAAAAAAGTAAATAAAAGAGAGAAAGTTCAAAAAAGAGGAAAGAAAAAGAAGAGAGGAGCCGGGGAGAAAGAAAGACTAAAAATTAGGGACAGTACCGACGAATAAGGGAAAGACAAGGGGAAGGGGGGTGCGTGAAGGCGGATGCATTGAGGGGAGGGGGGGGGGAGGGGTGACTGGCCGTATTCTTATTTTTAGGTTATGCGAAACTGAGTCGAAATTATGCTTCTTTTCAAAACAATCTTAGCATGCTTGTTTATGTTAAGCAGGAGTGCATGGAAAGGTTAGTGTAGAAACACCGTGCCCGGCCCGTCCAAAGAACGGCAGAATGGTAATCTTTAAATCATGGGGTCATTCTTGATGGCTTGGGAGTCGTTATTAAGGAGGGGGCCGGCCCTACTCAAATGGTAGTGACCGTAACGATGGATAAGGGAATAAGGAGGAAGGGATGCACATGCAGGCGCGTACGCAGGGGGGGGGGGGGGGGTCGAACCCCTCTCAAATTTTTGTCAAGTTGTCAAGTTGGTCCTGAGGTGTATAATGCGTAGACCAGGGGTTCTCAAACTTTTTCTTTGACGGTCCAGAAGCGATTTCTATGAAAGCTGTAAGGTCCGAAATGACACTTGTATACTGAAGATAATGAGGCTTGTTTTTGGTCTATATCTGATCCAAGGAGAATTGTTTCAGTTAAAAAAAAAAACAGAACCGCCAGTGCTTCCACTCGTTTAAATAGAGTTTCCTGAAAAAGAACACCCAATATCCTGGAATTTGAAAGAATTTTCTTAAAACTTTCAAAATGCCTCTTACGTGGATTTCTTATTTGGATGAATCGCTATGACGTTTTAATATATAACAATTATTGAGTGGGCTTATTTTGCTTTCTAATGGATCCATACAACATGGCAGAGCTTGGGGGGTCTGGCAGAGCCTTTTCAAGAGAGAAATTGTCTTTAGGAGAAAAAAGAGGTTATTTCTAAAATGAAATGAAAGGGTTATTGACTTTCAAGAGAGAAAATTGTCTATAAGAGAGGAAGAGAGGTTATTTCTAAAATGAAAAGAAAGGGCTCTTGTCAAATAGCCCTTTCATTTCATTTTTTCTCTCGAAATAAACTCTCTTTCTCTCTTATAGACAATTTTATGAGATGGAATCTTCAATCCGAAGCCTTTTTGTGCTCTTTGAAAATGGCACACTTAATGGGGGCAGTGCAATTTAAATTTCAAGGGATGGATTAGAGTTTTTATCGCTCTTGAAAGTCAAATAGCCCTTTCATTTCATTTCAGATATAAACTCTAATACATTCCTTGATATTTAAATTGCGCCGCCCCTATTGTGTCCTCTTTTTAAAGAGCACAACAGAGCCCTCAGATTAGGCAGCAAGTAGCAAAACAAACCCGTAACACTGGACACAACATTCAATGGGATGATGCCCATATCATTGAGTTTGAAACGCACTTCTGGTCAAGAATGTTAGAAGAAGCATCTGCATAAAAAGGATGAATCCTTCACTGAATAGGGATTCTTGCTATACACTTTTACCTTTGTGTAAATAATAAAAGGTCCACGGGCGTGGTTGTTAGAAGCTTAACCCATTGTTTACTGGAACCTGGTGGTCCCTGTGTAAAGCCTATGGGAATAAGATAATTCAGTAGTCAACGGGTTAAACTACATAAAACTCTCTCCAATTTTGCAGGGGGAGAGCCTTTGTCGGGAGTCTTTAATAATAAAAGGGATAAATCCTTCACTGAATAGGGATTCTTGCTATATGTTACCTTTCTTCGCTCCAGTGATCTCGAGGCAGCAGACAGCAAGAAATTGTGTAAATAATTTGCTGTTGCCGGGAGTCTTGCATGGGGCGGAGCCCCAGAAAATCTTGAACTTTAAAAAAAAAATAGGAAATTCCAAATAGACGTCATGAGCGATAGAAATTGTAATTTCCTCCTTGAGAGTCACATAACCCCATTCATTTCATTTTAGAATTTAACCTCTCTTTCTCTCTTAAAGACAATTTCATATAACTTCTGTTTTCGTATTGTTGTACTTTCGTCCGCAGACTACTTAAGCACATGTCGAGCCAACTCAGTTGGAAATGTATTATGTAGGCCTAAGTGTAAAGTTAAGTTTCATGTTCTTCCTTTTTTCTTTCTTTATTTCTTTCTCTCCCTCTCTCTGTCTCTCTCCTTTTCCTCTATCTTCTTTAAAAAAAAAATTATTCTTTCTTTTCTTCTCATTTTTCTGTGTGTGACATGCGTTACGCGTACGTCTATCAATGTCTTAATATGGTAGATTTACATTTTGATGTTTCCCTTTGTAGGTGCACCTTATATTCCAGAAAGTGCCCTATTTTGATGGTGCCCCCCATGTATTGATCTCGATTAAAAATTACTTTCTCATTAATTCTATTTCCAATATATCTAATACTTGCACTAATCTCCAATCAAAAAAAAAAATCGTCTACTTTCTCTTAAGACAACATTATATAAAGGATTCACTAATGCAAGGCTATCACGATAGTAATCTCTCTATTTCTAACTTCCTGCTTTCCTCATCTCCCAGTCTCCCTTGCTTCAATATTCCTCGTTACTTCCTTCTAATTGAACTCCAACTTAATTGATGTTATACACTGTATCTATTCTTCAACTACAGGTAGATGCAAATGTTACTCAAAATCCATTATATAAATCACACTCAGGATACAGCCAATCGACGAGAATTGCTTCAATCTATATTTTACATGTATCATCAATATATGGTTTTACAATGGCTATGGTGATGAGTTGTCTAAGTAACATGTTGATGTGTTTGTTAAAATGTATTACCATGGTGCACCTTCTTGGTTACAAAAAAAAATATGTGTATGTATTAACGTAAGTTCGTGCCTTTACATATCACAGTAGAAATCAATGTTTTATATTTGATGCAGAATAATATTAATATTTGGAGATCAGAAACACAAACAGTTTCCATAACCGTTCAAGTGTTTCAAGAAAAAGTTAAGCAAACTTTCTCCTGGATGTAAATTGGAATTTTAAGCGGTTTCATTGGAATTAATCGAGAAATTCCCCTCGCTAGCGTGTAAATAAAAAATACGCCGGCCGGCCATACGTAAATGGCAGTGACGGTAACGACGAATTAGGTGGAAGGGGTGCATACGTGAACTACAAGCGTATTGGGGATGATCATACTATCATTATAGAGTGTGCAATCTGGGTCGGAATCCAGCATAATATATTTATAAAAAAAGAGGTTCACATAAAAGCACTCATGATAAAGCCGCGCCCGGCCCCTACAACATCATTTTGGATTTTCAGATGATGGGGCGGGTGGCAGGGGTAGGGGGCAAAGTTCGCCCCACTCTTCAAGTACCCCCCCCCCCAAAAGGGCCACTTTTACTTTGTAAAGAAGTGCCCCTTCCCCTTTTTAACTCGGATAAGCGCACATTTCATCAACACATGTGCCCCCTTCCCTATCTGATAAGGGCTATTTAGAAAAATGAGGCCCTTCATAAATAAAAAGTGTCCCTTTTCATCTCTGGTAAATGACCATTTTCATATATGAGAAGTTAATTCTTTTCACTTCAGTGCGATCTTCACCTCCGATAATTGCCCCTATTCAAATCTGAGAGATGCTCGTTTTACTTTGAAAAGTACCCCTTCCCCTCCTGATAAGTACTCGTTTCATCTATGATGGGTGCCCATTTTCACCTTTGCTAACTGTCCTTTAATTTTGAATCGTGCCCCTTTTCCGTTCTATTAAGGGACCTATCCCCTTTTCATAAATGCCCCTTTTCACCTCTGATAAATCATTTCTGATGGATGCCCCTTTTCCGTCGACAAATGCCCATTTCCCATACTCATAAGTGCCCTATCTCATTTCCGGTGAGTGCCTCCTTTCAGGTGTAAGAAGTGCCCAGTTTGAACCTTTGATGATTACTCTTTGTACCTTGACACATGCTCCTTTTCTTTTCTAATAAGTGTCTTTATCCCTTTCGATATGTGTCCCCTTAACCTCTCATCATCAGGCATGTAGGCGCGGGGGGGGGGGGGGGGCACGTGCCCCCCAAACCTGCTCATCATTAGTCTTGCACCTAATTTTAAGCGACTAAGAGTAATTTCCCCTAAAGCTCGCTCGCTCGCATTTATAGATGATACAATTATATGTCACTTTAAAACAATTTTTTTTTAAGTCTTCCGTGATGCTTATAACCCCATCATGATTTGGTTTTTTCCTCTTTATAAGATGTAATTTTTCACTCTGCGACCTCACAGATCTTACATTTTTTTCTCGCTCGCTCGCTTTGCTCGCTCGCAAATGAATATTCAGACAATCACACTCAGCCGAAAGTGTGATGCTTAAGTAATAACTTGTATGATATATAAAGAAAAACAAATATTGAAATCATTCCTGATAATGGGATCACAATGAAAGGGTATATTATACCAATGTCTAAAAAAATGTATATTTTCGCTTTGAGATTTCGCTTTGTAGGTGCCCTTTTTTTGTTGGTGTTTTCCACTTTGGAAATAGCTCCGCCGCCCCTGCTTACGCATTAGCGCCAGCGTTAATTTCTCGCTTGCGCGCACAGGGGGTGTCTGTGTGGGTGTGCGTGTGTGTGTGTGTGTGTTTTTTTTTTTTTTTTTTTTTTTTTTTTTTTGGGGGGGGGGGGGGGGGGGGGGTTCCTCTCTAGCTCTGAAGCTGATTTTTTTTACCTAGATGTGATTCGGTTAATACTTTTAGAGGGAGTATGAGGGGTGATGTGCCCCCCTCTGAAGCTGACATTTTTTGGGATTTTTGAAACTGGATTCGTGCGTTTTGGTTAATAATTTTTTGGGGAGTCTGATTTGATTTCAAAACACCTGCAGTTAATGCGGGATGGTGTTGCAGCCTCTCTTTCCCCGAAAATTTAAAAATTACCAATATGCATTTGTTATATCTTATCTCGTATATTTTGGTGACAATTAACACTTTTCACAACATACATAAGTTCAAATTTCCGCTCACTCGCCAAATTATTCTACCAGGAAATAGATATTGGGGCAAGAGGCTTCAGCCCCCACTGATGGAAATGTCAAAAAAATTGCGCGCGAGCATAACTTGAAAACGGGGAATGTTGATATCGGACAAGAGATGTGACGTGAGCATGTCCCCTTTCCAAAATAATTGTGCCCGTCTGTAGGTACCAGTACACTATTAAAGTACAGTGCTTCTAATATGGCCTTGTCAGTATTGGTAAGTTTAAATAACGGTCTGCGCGAATTTCAAATTTCCGGCCCCCCCCCCCCCTCCCTATTGGAAAATCCTGGATCCGCGCCTGTAGCAGACGGCAATCGGCGGATCAGACGACACTTGATAGTGATTTTGTATGTGAGATTGCTTTGCTAAATATAAAAAAAAAGAACATTTTTCATATATTTAAACTATCATTGATATCTGATAATTAAACAGTTAGTAAAATAAACCTACCAAACTACATACTACAATGAAATACTTCACTGGAAGTAGGGGAGTTTGATGTGGTGCACAATTGCACCCCTCTGTTAATAATCGAATAGTCCATGGTGTTCATGAATATTCATGTTTTTGCTTACCTCGGCAAAATGCTTGCCTATACTTAATGGAAAAATTACGGTGGGGGGTTGACTAAAATGGACATAATGAACAAATCAGAACTGATCTATGATAATTCATGCTTGTTATTCTTCGTGTGCTCCGAGTCGACCTTTCAATCGAGTGGTAAATTGCGTCCAAAGTTCGACTTGTTGCACATGTGTTATATAGGCAATGGCGAGCTGGCGACCTATTTTGACCAAATTACGGTGGGTAAACTTTCAAAAGTCAATGGGACATAAGGGTTCCAATCAGAGCTCAAATTAATTTTTTGTCCACGGGGGCTCTTCCCCCAAAAAGAGCCCCTGTGAGCCTTTTCACGGGGGCTCTTTTAGTACTGACGGGGGCTCTTTTTTATAAAAATATCCATTGAATCGGTACCTATGATACTCCTCAATTATTTGCTATTTCATCATTATCATTTTAATCAGCATTTTTCCTCTTCCAAATTTACAAGCTACATAGCTGTTACTGACTTTCATCCCGTGATGACATTCTTTCGATTTCTTCCCGTTCTGCACATTATTTCCTCCTCATTATTCGGAGCAACCTTTACATTCTTTCTTTACTGAGCCGCGTAGCGGCGAGGCGATTTTGTGTGTGTGCTATTTTGGACAGGTGCAGATCCACAGGCCGATTCTACCGGCCCCCCCCCCCCCTCTAGCCTCCCAAACCAGTAAAAAAAAATAGGATAGTAACGTAAATTTTACCTTAAAAAATAAAATAAAAAACGCCCCCCCCCCTGAATTTATAATTCCACGTGGGCGATTTTTAATTTGCAATCGCCCCCGTAAGCAGCTCACGGGGGCGATTATGTAGCTCACGGGGGCAAATCGCTCACCGCCCCCGTGTATTTTGAGCGCTGGTTCCAATAAAAGAACTAATGATAACGTACTTCGGGGTGGATGTGCTTTTCGTTTAAACAAAAAATGTTTTTTTTTTTTTTTTTAACGATTTTGGGAGGGGGGGGGGTAAAAGTCCATAGGCTAACATGTTTATAGGCTGCTGGACACTGACGATAGGGGGCCTTGTCAAATGAGACTAAACGGAGCTATATGTACTGCAAGGTCAGGCGGGGTTTGCTTTTGGTCTGCATCTCACAACGACTATGAGGAGGAGAACGATTACGTCGATGAAAGCTAGTAGTTTAAACGTTGCGTCGTAAGACGAGAAGTGATATGCAATCATGCCTGCAAAGACAATGGGATAAATTTGAATAGACCATATGATTGATATGAATAAAAATAATTGAATGAATCCTTTACATTACAGTCATTTGATCAATCAGTAGTTTGCTCTTATTTCATTCATTGTGTTATCTTATTAAAACCTGAGCGGAGTGTTCTTCTTTAGAAATAGTGATCCACAATTCAATCCAACCTATTTCTTCAAAATGAACACGAGGCCCTTTAAAGATGTTCATGCGTCGGTATAGAGTCGTTCGTGAAGTAGGCAACTTGGCGAACACTGAGCAAACGGGTTTTACGCTCCTGTACGGACGTACGCATATTAGGGACACTAGTGCGCGCAGGAGCGTAATACCCGTTGGCTCAGTGTGCTGCCCTCTATATACCCAAGCTTGAGCAACTTTAATCACTTGTTGCGCAATGAAAAATTCACCTGTGAAGATTCTTTCCATGACATATATTGTGTAAGTGAAAATTCATTTGATGATAACTATTCGATTTCAATAGATAGTAATGCATAGTAAGAACTACTAAACAGTAAGAACTAGTCAGTTCTTAATTATGTCATAGTAATTGAATACCAAAACAACGGTAAGAATCTAGGGGAGGGTGCAATATTAAGATTAGGCTGCTCTTTTCAAATCATTATTTTTGCTTTAAAGTCCCACTGTCCTACTTGTAGCTACTTGCTCCCTCTATATAGAAAACTTCCCAAATCGGTGCCTGTTGGTCCCCCATGATCCTCTTTTTCTTATGTTATTTGAGAACTGAGTTAATGAGATAGCCACTCGTCGGTGACCTCGCTTTGTGGTCTAATCCCTTCTGGCCCAGTAGTATTGACGGTCTTAAATGAAGGTTATGAATCGAATTAAAAAAAATTCTGGAAGCATCATGAAAACAATGTATTAAAACAAATATTATATTAAATTAAAATTATTTTAAAAGGTCATTTTTTTTATTGTGATTGTTTAAGGAAATATATTTGAATGGCCAATTTTTAAATAGGATTGTAGTGATTATTTACCACATAAATAGCCGCCAAGAAACAAATCGAATCCGATAAATATTTGGTCGACTGCATAGGCAACATCAAACTTCTCGGGAGACACTCTATCCCTCACAACCAGCTGTCCTAACACCGACCGAACTCCTATCGACATTGCGGAGATACATGACGTCGACAACATGACGTAGTAGTTGACGAAATAAACATCGCAAAGAAGAGCGGCGATGTTCAGGATTGTAGCGAAGAGATAGAGAGTGACAGGTTTGACGAGGCTGTTGGTAAGGACGCCTGCCGGCTGCCGCAACCCTGCTTAAGGTATTCCCTATTGCAGCTGAGAAAGTGATGATAATGGTGTTCCGGACAGAGATCCCCCTCTGCAGAGCATGAGGTACAAGAAAGGAGTGCCATCCACTCCAAATCATACGAAGCGCGAAAGTTAAACCAAGTACCATATTGAACATAGGATCCACGTAAAAATCTGATTGGCGAAGGCTGTTGGCGATTGTATGAACAACTCCAATATCGTCACTGTTGTCACCTTTCAAGAAGAGTTGATTATTAAAGCAGAAAAAATGAATAAACAAGTAATTGAATATCCAAAATACATTTGGTATGTTTTTTGTCCTCTTAAATTTCACAGTACACATGGTTTATGAAGGTCTAATTTTTCTTATACCAATTTTTAAAGATAAAATGATACAAAAATAGACATTATTATTTAAAATTCCCCTCTTATCACAAAGACCTGCATATCATTCAAAGAGTAGAAAATGGTATGAGTAAATAAAATCTGTTTCCGAGGTGGGGCACCTGCATTATCAATCAAAGCATTTCTGTTTAAGTCTAACAGGATAACATCTTGCAACAAATTTATAATTCATGCAGTCGATGTAGGTCTAGCGAATCTGAAAACATTGCCAAAGACCCATGATACCAACAGGACACAAGACCGACATGTTCGTCTTCTCGGCCTTTTGACATCATTTTGAGGGTTCACGTGACCGATTATGTTGGTCACATGAGACTGCCGGTCTCGTGGGCCGTCATTCTACTAAGATTTTCCGGTCGAGTTCACCTTATGTGTCCCGACAGGTGCTACTTTTGCATTCTTCTCCCTCCTTAACCCCTAGGAGCGAACTTGGGACACGTCGAAAACCTTTTCTCTGCTTGCTACTGTCATCTGAATGAAACTTAATTGCCATGGCAACTGGGATAATATGTGCCATCAGAGCGCTAATGATGAGCAGTCCACCTCTCCAACCGTAAGCTTCACGCAGTAGTTCAGCTAAGAGCGGTATCAGAACCATTCCGGCACCAGAGCCAGTCGAACCAAGGCACTACACTACACTGTAAAAAAGAATTTGTTCATTGGTAATTTTTACGTATTTTTTCCATGTAGAATTTACTTAAAAACATTAGTTTTGCCACTTACGCACTAGATTTAAGTCTTGCTAACTCAAATTTTCAATTTAGTAGAACATACGTGGAATATTTAAGTAAAATCAAATACATAAGAACTTTAAGTAATTTCAGCTTGTATTAATTTAGTAATTTTAACTCAAAATCAGAAATTATACGTATTACTCAAACAATTTATGTTGATTATTCTTATCTTTTTAAAGTAAGGACCGATGCAGTGCGTAATAGAAATATTTACATAATTTGTGAATATTCATTAAGACCAAATTAAACTCTTTTTTAAATAAAACAATTCTTTTTTGTGGTTGAATGAAAATTTAAGGACTTTAAAACATTTACTAATTCATTTAACATGGCTAAGCAAAGACAAGACAATTTTTAATTGTTACCCAGTTCAAAACAAATCAAAGCTTGATATTTCAGGAAATTGTCAACCAATTTTCCTTTTAAGATGCTACGATCAAGTATATATAAAATTTGGAGCCTTTCAATATGTGTCGAATTGAAGCGTATGTAATAGTTTGTGATGGTGGTAGATATATATATATACGGTTACATCTTAAATAGAAGTAGTGAATGATTAGTGGATGTTACTTGTTAGATTAGGTGGGTACCAAATCGTGCAATGTGAAATCCTATCATAGCTTTTTTTTAATTATCTAAAATGATTACAAGACTTTAATTATTTACGTTAATGTAACTCGATTTAACTGAGTAAAAATGTATTCAGCAAAATAAGTAAATTCTACTTAAGATGCCGTAGGTAATATTTACTTAATAAAAATAAGGCAATTCTTTTCCTCAATTTTATTGAGTTATTTCGACTATTATTTTTTTTCACAGTGTACACCTTTTACCAGAAAAGAGCTTAAAGCTGCGATCAAGGCTCTAGATAGTAATAAAGCAACTGGATTTGATAATATAACAGCTGAAAAACTGAAAGCTGGTGGTCCAGCAATGGCACAGATCTTGCTGAAGATCATCAACACTGCTTTTACGCAAGGCAAGACACCAGTTGAGTGGAGCAAAGGCCTTATTACCCCTGTGTACAAAAAGGGTGACAAACTACCGAGCCATAACACTGCTATCAGTGCCGGCTAAAGTTTTCTGCAGGAGGGTGTTCAGTAGGATCCAAGAGAAAATTGAAGAGCATTTATCGAAAGAGCAGTGTGGATTCTGGAGCTCCAGACGAACCGCTGATGCTATTTTCATTGTCAGGCAAGTGCTGGAGAAGGCCAAAGAGAGACGTATCCCCATTTATTGGAACTTTGTCGATGAAAGTGCCTTCTTTCAATAGGAGTTGAGAAAAACCTGATTGACCTCATTAAGTATATGCATGATCAGACCAAATGTGCTCTCATCGTAATTGGTTAAGTTACGGAATGGTTCCAAGTTATGACAGGCGTCAAGCAAGGCTGTCTTCTTTCCCCAAGTCTGTTTAACATCTTCCTAGAGTTCGTGATGGCAGATGTCGAAAACCTAGACAGTGGGGTTCAGATGGGTGGCATACGCATAATAACATACACTATGCACGAAATGCATCATTTTTGGCCAGGGGCAGCCAAGCGACTTTCGAAGTTGGAGGGGGAGGGGCACCAAGAAAAAAAGGGCACCTTCAAAGGGAATCTCATGTTTTAGACATTGGTATATATCCTTACATTGTGATTGCTGGAAAGAAACGCACATTTTAGACAACTTCACTTTTTCATGGGAAATGCTTATTTGTTCTATGCACGCAAGTCAGATTGAGCGGATGATACAACATTTCCATATAGAGTATATATATTTTTTCTATTTGGCTTGAAAGGGAATATCTTAATTTAAAAAGGGGTACGGGTTCGGCCAGGCATAATGGAGCTACGGCCACGGAAAGAAAGCTATTTATATAATGCATGATAATTTTGGCGTGAAATTCGATAGGAATGTGTGCTATGGTAAGATCATTATACTGTAAAAGTCTGAGACAAAACGGAATTGATATGAGAAATTTTAGGCAATTTTCGATCTTTAGGGTCAATTTTTGAAGGATTTTAGCGATTTTTGACGGAGTCGATTTCAGATTCAAATTCCGAGTAGATAGATGGCATTTTAAAGGTCAGGTTATACGTCGCAGATGAAAAATATATTTTGGACTATCTAGAAGAATTTTGCATTGATGTGTTACTTTTGTTAGCTGGGTATCATATGGGAGAGTAGTCCTCGTCCTACGTCACAATCCACTGACCAAACTACCAATTTGAGATTCGCATAGACTTAGTGATCTCACATTTCAAACATTCATAACTTCCTTATTATTGGTCCAATCATTTCAAACTGTTGCCATTCCATTTCTGTTATTTTTCAGCCTTCATACAAATCAACTTAACAAGGGTTGGATTGCCCTTTAAAGCTTATCTGCCGTAGTTTACAGGAGGGATTAGACTGCCCTGCAAGGTCACTGGACAGGTGGTTATCTCATCAACTCAGCTCTCAGTTAACATAAGAAAAAGAGGATCATGGGGGACAAACGGTCACCGATTAGGCATTGTTTGTTATATAGAGGGCGCAAGTAGCTACAAGTAGTGCAGTGGGCCTTTAAAGACAGGGCCCTGGTAACCCTCACAACAGTGGAGGAATTATTTCAAATAGGGTTAAGTTATTCCGCCTTTTCAACGCGTCATTTAATAGGCAAAAGGTGCCTACTTTTTATTTATTTGTTTTCTTTCTGATGCTCATTGTTCATCTCTGGTTGTCTCTTATAATCTTATGTAATCTCTTTATCTAAGTAATCGACAACTTGTCGTTCGATTGTTGTTGTTGTCATTATGTATGCTATAAATTGTGTATGTTTCACGTCATTTACATGTTATCATATGATCTACCATAATTTATGTTGATATATGTGATGTTAAATTGAAATAAAAAGGATCAATAAAACATGAAATACAAAAAAAAAAAAATGCATTTTATATTAGGTTTACAAAAAAAAAGGACCCCCAAAATAAATATTGCTGGCAAGTATTTTGTGATGTATTCAAGTCATTTCTACGATAATGACTAAACGAATATGGGGTTGCCATAATGTTTTATTTTAGAGTGTTTTGGGTATTACAAAACTATGAACTAAAAACTTTTAAAATAAAGTCATCGATATTCATTATTCGACCCATTTTATTAGATGATTATTTGACTTTTTAAACGCCCTCAACTGGGCAACTTTGAAATTACGGTGTCAGTTATTTAAATACTTTTATCGGATTGCTTATTTTTGTTACGTCTACTATCACTACTATAACCATTATTATCATTATTGTTATTACTACTATCATTGTTATTATTATTATCATTATCATTATTTTCATAAATGATTGTCTAAAAGTAAAAAACATACATTTATACAATAATGCATGAATCTTGCAATGTATAGTCACAAGCCATGTCGAACTTCATCACGGCCAAGTCCGTATCTATATGGCTCTGAGCAGTGTTCATCAACAGCGCCCACTTGCGGTGACTATGAACGTAATATTTATCATAAGTCGAAATGGCTTGGAACGTTCAGTTGCAATAAAACACTGAATGTAATTATATTCATACGCTCTGAAAACTGAATGAAAATGTAAACCTA
>NW_022145598.1:11458300-11505800 GCF_000002235.5 Strongylocentrotus purpuratus
CTGCCAGACAAAATGCAAACACGATGATTCAAATTTATGCTTCAGAAAATGGGCTTGAGTATATTTGCATTGCCAGTCTGCTGATATTTATTGTTCAAAGGTGTTAATTACATTGTAGGTTGATAATGATTACAGTGATAGTGATAATTACAGTCATGATACATCGATATACAGCGCATTTTCCTTGTTATTACGAAAAAAAAATGCTGTATTTTCGGGGGTGGGGTGCTGGATGGACGGCTTACCTACCCATCGTATAATATCACCGTAATTTCTGAAACCATATAATCTATATTTATGTAACATTTAAAGATAGCCATAGGCATAGGCAGACTCAGACTGTCGATCGATTTTAATCAATATTACGAATCGTTCCTATATTGATATGAACCCAAAAATCTTTGCGGTATTTACAAAGTTGTAAGGCCTGTATATGACATACATGTAAGCTTATTAAGGTAAGGTACATAACAAAATACCAATCCCATTCTTTATATATATTTCTCTCCAAAACATAAACTAGCGATCACTTTGTGTTCTGATATCATTTTGTCTAATGTGCCCCTTGATAGATACTTGTGTGTATGTGTGTGTATAATATATACATACATATTTGATTTGATTTGTTTTGATTTGATATATTGGTTTCTGCAACTTTTTTTTTTCATCACACATTTTCATGAACATAATATGGTTTGATACAATATTTTCAGTGTATATAACTTTATACAGATAATGAACGAAATGAAACAAATATATTGAATTCATAATATTACTGAGATGTAGACGTAATTATGTATTTGTAGAATTTAAAAGAAATGGGTAGCTATGAATAGCAAGACAACGGAAAGGAAGGAAATGAATTAAATGAATTTTTGTAAGCAAGCCGAAATAGAAAAGTAGGCATGGGATCGGGTGTGTACATTATGTAGGAAAGGAGAAGATGCCGATACGGATGATGGAAGTATCACGAAGCTATGAATGGTAAAGACAACAAAAATAAAGAAAGGGAGAAGAGGGTTCGGATGATGAACGATAATTATGTAGATGGCATGAAAAAATGTCGAGATGTGGAGTATGCAAGCATGCATGAATACTTTTACCTTGGTATGTTTCTGATGCAAGAAAGAATCATGATCAAAAATAAGATAGATTTATGAATGCATAGACAGATAGATAGATAGATAGTGAGAGAAGGAGAGGTATAGGGGGATAATGTGGGAGGATGGGTAGGGTGGAGAGCGAGAGAGTAAGTGAGAGAGGGATAGAGGAGGAGAGAGAGAAAGAAGGGGGGTAAGTGGAAGAAAGAGAAAGTAAAAAGAACGAGTAGAGAGAAATAGAGAGAGAGAGAGAGAGAGAAGGAGAGGTAGAGGGGAGCTAATGGGGGAGGGTAGATGGGGTAGAGAGTAAGAGAGAGAGAGAGATATAGAGGAAGAGGAGGAGTTTTACAGAGAGAGAGAGAGAGAGAGAGAGAGAGAGAGGAGATGGGGTAAGTGGAAGAAAGAGAAAGTAACATGAATGAGTTGAGAGAAAGAGAGAGAGGGGGAGAGAGGGAGAGACAAACAGAGAGGTGTTACAATGTGTTGCAATGAGATCGTGAGAGACGGGGATAAAAGGGGAGAGTAAGAGATATATATATATATAGAGAGAGAGATAGAGATAGGGAGACAGAGAGAGTGAGGGAGAGAGAAAGAGAGGGAGAGAGAGAGAGAGAGAGAAAGAGAGAGAGAGAGAGAGAGAGAGAGAGAGAGAGAGAGAGAGAGAGAGAGAGAGGTGTTATAAAGCCAACAATATGAGTGGAATGATAGATGGCCCATCAGGGCTCGTAACACAGATTTGGATGCCATCCGGCACTCCGAGTCCCCAGATGATTAATATTTCAGCTTCGCATTACACATGACTGCAGGCCGATAATCGCTGGTCTCTCGACGTCTAATTTCGGGGCTCATTCGTAATCATGGCGGCGGTCAGGAGGTAATCATGGAATAGGGGGTAGCGGCGATCAGGAGGGGTGAGGGGTCAGAGGGGGGGGGGGGGGGCAAGAATGTTGTGGGGTTGGAATATTTCCATCAGGGCTGAAGTTTGGTGATGTTGGAGACCCGGACGAATCGTGGTGTCGCTCTTTAATGCTCGGTGGAGAATTTCCGAATGGCTAATAAATGCATAATTTCAATTTTAATTGGGAGGCGATGGTGGTGTAGCCGCCGGGATGTTGAAAGATTATCCTACCACCCCACCACATCGTTCTGATTGTGTCAAAGAGGTGACAATATCGAAAGAGGCGTTTAGGAAAAAGTAAGGTATCCCCATGCAGAAACGGTGATTTCACGCACTCCCCTCTCCCCTGTAAATTTTAGCCGAAACCCCATACTCCGCCCCTTCTTTCCCGTTCCCCACCGTGAAATTTGTCACCCTACGCCTCGGTTGCGATTGATGCCAAATTGCGCCATAGTCATAAGCTGGAATTATGATAACGGCTCTCAAGGAAACGCAAATAATTTATATACGCAGTATTGGAGAATAGTTCCCCTTAAATATGTGTAAAAATGTCAGTGAAATATGGTGAATACTCTAGGTAAAAACTTGATAGTCATTTCTGCCAAGTTCTTGTAGATCCTGTAACTAAAGTTTAAGGTCTTCGTTTTGAAGAGCCATTTTAACCATCGATACTCACCATTAAACCCGCATAAAATTGATAGCATTTTGTGTGCGATTGAACACTCAAAAGCTACTATCAAACTATAGGCCTATCAGGCGATTTCGATAAAGCCCTGTGCATCACAGATTGCAAGGTACACCCGACAAAGATATTAACCATGATCCACACAGAACTTATTTATATCTACATGAATTACAATAGTGTATTGAGATTTCAACACTTGCGTTGCCTCCTTGAAGCCTGTGCTATTATATCTCAATTAATGTGTGAACTGAGGCTAACAAGTGCCTTCTGAATCGGCTTTTGGCTTCTTTGGATAATGGAGAGGAAAAAAATCCTTGATTTCAAGTGTTGTTGCATCAGGGTGGAATTTGGGGGGGGGAGACTTCCATCCGCCCATCGCTTTTGTTTGGTTATCAACTTCCATTATTTTAAGGTAATAAACTGATAAAGGGCTCGCGTGCCCTCTTTTCTCTCTCTCTCTTTTTTTTTTTTTTTTTTTTTTTTTTTTTGGGGGGGGGGGGGCTTACTCTATAAAGCGCGCATATTATAAAGTTAGAAGTGCTCAAGTCGGACCCCCCCCCCCCCTTTCCGGAAACCACGAGCTGCCACTGATGCCATAGTTTAAGATGCGTGAAGTGTGGTTAATTTAATGATCTCTTAATGACTTCTTTGAGAAATGAGAAAACACTTTCTTTGATTTGTAGTTGTGGGGGGGGGGGGTGCACGCCAACTGCTGTATTTGTCTGTCATCAACTCTCATTACATTTATGTAATAATGTTTTTTTCGGGCCCCCACCCTCTGTTTCGTCATCTCTATAAGGCACACATAATAACAAAATAAGGAATCGCCGAGTCGTGCGCGCCCCCCCCCCCTTCCCGGTTCAGAACCATAGAGCCGCCACTGACGTTGAATGAGCGTGAAGTGCGACAATTAAGTTCTTTTTAAATACTTCTTCTTCTTCTTCTTCTTCTTCTTCTAATAACTTGGATAAGAGATATAGTTATTGAAATATTTTCAAATTACTGAAGTCGGTTATGAAGTGGTTTATTTTCAAAGCACTTCAGTCAATTTTATTAGTAATTGAAACTAAAGCCAGACTACTTGGGATTGTTAATATGTTTCTACTTTCTATGTAACAGTTTCGATCAAAACAGACAGCTTAATAAGAATATAATTGACCCATAGCCAGTGGCGCACACAGGGTTATGTTGAAAGGGGGAGGGGAGCGCAAAAATCAGAAAATCTATAACTACTATATAAAGTCGTAACATTCAAAGTTGTGTGGATTCCGTCTTGATAATAACAATACACACTTCCCATATTAAATGTCAGTAATATAATATCATCTTATACTCGAACACATTTGATCGTACTAGGAAAAAAAGCAGGTTAACTCCTTCGCCTTTTCACCTTCTATTTCACAACGCTCATTTTTCAATAATTGTTAGTTTTATTATTATGTAGCTATGAAGCGAATTGCACGAAAGTGTCTCATCTTCAGGCTCGCTCAACACAAATCGCTCTCTCTCTCTCTTCTCTGTTTTTCTCAGTTTCTTTCTCTCCTCCTCAAACCGAACGATCTCCCTTCTCTATCTATGTCTCTCTCTTTCTCTCCCCTTCTATCTCCCTCCCTCTCTCTCTCTCTTCCTACATGTACCTCTCATCTGTGCCATCTCTTCTTTCTGCTACCTCCTTTCACTTTCTCTCCTCTCCGTTCTCCTTCTTCCATTTCCCTCTCTCTCTCTCTCTCTCTCTCTCTCTCTGCCCTTCCCCTCCCCTCTCTCATTCTCGCTCTCTCTTGCTCTCTCTCTCTCTCTCTCTCTCTCTCTCTTCCTTCCTCTCATATGTGTCATCTCTTCTTTCTGCTACCTCCTATCACTTTCTCTCCCCTCCGTTCCCCTTTTTTCACCCCCCTCTCTCTCTCTCTCTCTCTCTCTCTCTCTCTCTCTCTCTCTCTCTCTCTTTCTGTCCCTTCCCCCTCCTCTCTCTCATCCTCCCTCTCTCTCCCTCTCTCTCTGACCAACAGCCCCTCCTCCCTTGTAGAACACCAATTACCATTATTACCATATTTGAATTGTATGATTTAAGGAATCCATTCTCCTTCGAATAAGATGAAATGAATATAACGATGACGAGATGGCTTGTCGCTTGGAGGTATTTTGACACGGCGTTGATGATGACACGCGAAAAATTCTCGTCGAGCGCGAACGGATGAGAGAGAGAGAGAGAGAGAGAGAGAGAGAGAGAGCGCGAGCGACGCCCGGGACGATGATTCCGGGTCGTTATGACACGTTTTATATCCTGGTAGTTTTATTAAAGCGCACCAATCGCCAGAAGAAACAAAGTGTTTCATTAAAAGGTTCAGACTCAACCTCAAAAAATGTTATCTTGACCAGCATTATAAGTAAACGGTTATGTACAAATTTGATTCCGTGTACACGCTCTATGAATCTATGCGAGGAAGTACTCGTGCGTCGAATAGTCTACTGAACAAACCGTTCTTATTTGTACTGAGAGGGTATTTAAACTGCTATATCTATTTGTACAAGTAATATTTGAAGCTCATAATATTTGAATATAGTGTAGTGACATGGAACCCCATTCAGTCATTATAGAACAAAACTTGTTTTGGTGATTGGAATACTCTAATTGAAGTTTTACTTTAAGTAATTATCCTAAATTCCTTCTCATCTCGTAAAGCGAAAGGAAACGATTTCGTGTCGTTGCGAGACAATAACCGTGATGACTATTTGGTTCCCTCCTGGAGGCGATCCATTCTGAAATCAAAAGATTTATAGGACAAGATGACTGCCCTTCTTTGGGTAATTAGTCAACATTTTGCCCATCCCCACCATTTCCCCCTTCTTTTCATTTCCATATTTATTACCCTTCCTCCGAAGGCGTTTGATTGTGAAATCGTTGGGCGAATAAAGGTGTTAATAATATACTCGCATTGATAACCATTGTTTTTGTATCTCATCCTTCGTTCTCATTTCGTTCGATTTCCTGTTTCGAACGAAGACCTTATTCTCGAGGCGTTTAATCCCAACATTGAAAGATTAAAAATATATAATATGAAGAGATTGCAATTCTTGGAAAGCGATAATACGCCACTTTTTCCCCATCCAGATTCCCTATAATATAAATTCTTTCTTTTCACGTTGACTATAAAACGCCTGCGGTAAGTTCAAAACCAGCCATGAAAAAGAATCCCTACCTTTTTTCTTTCTTTTAATTTACGCGAAATTAAGCCACACTAGAGGTCACAAGTAACTCCGAAACCAGACAACATTACGAATAAATAAAACGTGGCTACCAAATCATTTGTTTTTAAGTTTCGTCAAAATAATTTCCACCTAAGCAAACGTGTGTAAATTCAAAAAAGTCTCATTCAATTATCGATTGACCAGGTTCGTCATATTCTGACGACTAGATTGCATTCATTATTTATGGTTCATGTTTCCTCTTTCCTAGTCCTAGATACTTAATGTTAAAAATAATAATAATGATCATAGTAATAACAAAAATCATAATAATAATAATAGCAATAATAATTATACTATAAATGATAATGATAATGATAATAATAATAATATTAATCATAATCATAATGTCGATGATGATAATACAATTAGTAATAATAACAATAGTTATAATAATGATAATAATAATAATATGTCTTGTTAGGGTAGTCTCATCAGTATGACATGAAACTGGTCTCCCTGAGGACAATGGACGCGCGATAGCTCAGTCGGGAATCCGGTGACCCGGGTTCGAAACCAAGGCTATGCGCTAGTGCCCTTTGATAAGGCATTAATCCTCATTACCAGGTCCCTCGGTGAGGACTTCTGGTTGACGTCTGGTTGCTTACTAACAAGCATTTATGCTTTCTTAGCAGTCAGGTAAACCACCACCACCACCACATTACCCCGGCATTCGCAGAGCTACCACGACAAGGCGGTCAACGCATTCAAGGAAATCCTTTCTACTGGGTACCAGTTTAACGTCTTCACCACTCTCGTCTTTATCATTATTATATTCAACTCCCATAATCATCATTATCGACATTGTCATTATCGTCATCAGCATTTCCCTTTCGTTTAAGTCAGCAAGTGTAATCATATCGGAGTAAACGGTATACAAGCTATTTCGAACATGTGACACCCCCCCCCATGTCACTATTTGCCAGCGAAAACTTCAAAAATAATATTGTACATGATCATGATGGATTGTCTGTAACACGTGTAAAGATAAGAAAGCCTGAGTTCAACGTACTATATAGGAAACAGACATAAGAGAGCGAGACTTGTATGGAATACATAACACGTGCAAAATGAAGCTAGTAGTTAAGGACAAGAGTATTAATTTTACTCTACTGCTATTATCATGGTTGTAAACAGTTTTCCAGTGATTAAACCAAGTATACCATTTTACAGTGAAGAAAAACCAACGCCATCTTGAAATATTAAAGAGAAGTTGAGTTCTGGGAAGAGGTGAAAAATAATTTGTGAGCGTTACTCATTCTTATTATGCAAGTGTGGAAGATAATCAGATAAGACATGTTCCCTGAAAAGCATGGCTCTTCAAATGCCTTCATATTCTAAATATGCATGTAACATTGTAAAAATCGGGGGGGGGGGCGGCTTTTTACGCCACGTGTTCGTGTAGTCCCATATACATCTTTCTGTGTACAGTGTTTGTAACTTTACCAAGACTTGGCCAAATTTCTTATCATTTTGATGATTCCAGAACCTTGCAATACACACAAATTCTTATATGCTAGATGATCAACCTTTTCTGGTCGGTTCCACACCGTTTCTTTCACAATGCAATCGCATGACCAGAACTCAACTTCATCTTTAAAAGTCGTCCCGATCTCAATTCGGACTGAAACCCCCGCAATGCGGAAAGATGAATGACTATTGCCTGGTTATACAACCTTTAAAACCTCGAAATCCCACTCCCACTCCACTTTCTCCCGCGTTTCCTAGTTTATGGCGCCGATCTAAAAGCAATCTGATGTTGCGAGAAATTGATCACCAGTCTCTAAATCGGCCATCCCCCTCTCTCTCTCTCTCTCTCTCTCTCTCTATCTATCTATCTATCTATCTCCCCTTCCCTCCCTCCCCTTTCTCTCTAACTCTATCTCTTTCTATCCCCTTTCTCCCCCCCCCCTTCGCATCCTCTCCTTTCTCTCTAACTATATCTCTTTATATCCCCTTTCTCTCTCTCTCTCTCTCTCTCTCTCTCTCCCCTTCTCACCCTCCCCTTTCTCTCTAACTCTATCTCTTTCTATCCCCTTTCTGTCACTCTTTCTCTCACTCTCCCTCTCTGTCGCTCTCTCTTTCTCTCCCCTTCTCACCCCTTTCTCTCTAACTCTCTCTCTCCCCCCCCCCTCTCTCTCTCTCTCTCTCTCTCTCTCTATCTATGTATCTCCCCTTCCCTCCCTCCCCTTTCTCGCTAACTCTATCTCTTTCTATCCCCTTTCTGTCACTCTTTCTCTCACTCTCCCTCTCTGTCGCTCTCTCTTTCTCTCCCCTTCTCACCCCTTTCTCTCTAACTCTCTCTCTCTCTCTCTCTCTCTCTCTCTCTTTTTGGTCCACTTTCTCTCTCTCTCTACCTCTCTCTCTCTTTCACGCTGCGTCTCTCAGCGCAATCTGATTTCTCCCATGCAGACGCCGAAGATATTTACCTTCTATTATCATCACCAGAATCATCATCAGTTCCCTTTTTAAAATCGAGTTACCATGGTAATTTCCCACTGATGAAGGTGAATCCATTTAAGGCGATTATTATTATTTATATCATCTGATCACGTGACCCATTATCATGTCTAGGTTATTATTATTTAAATTGAATGTAAGCGTGTAAAATGAGATTAATGGAATGAATAGATGACGTCTGAATGCTAGGCAACGGCTTATTTTCTAAGCACGCATCTTCCTTTGCTGTCTCTGCTTGTCTGTTGATCTGTTGATTTGTTAGAAGGGAGGAGCATGCTACATGTAGTCATGATTAAATGATTGCATGTTGCACGGATGCCCATGGAACGTATCTACGTACTACTATAATGAATTGGTCACACACATTTTTATAATGGTACTATTTGTATTAACAGAATCATGGAAATGATAATAAATTGAGTTAGAGAGAACATAAAAAGCTAAGAGATTGAGAGAAAATGTAAACAGGGGGAAAGATGTGAAGAGGAAGAGAGAGGGAGGAGGAAGAGGAAAGGATAGAAAGATAGGGGGATGGGAGAGGAATAGATAGAGAGAGAGAGAGAGAGAGAGAGAGAGAGAGAGGTAAAAAGAGAGAGAGAGAGAGAGAGGGAAGAGAGGAAGAGAGGAAGAGAGAGAGAGAGAGAGAGAGAGAGAGAGGGGGGGAAGAGTGAGGGAAAAATAAAGAGAAAGGGATAGATTGAAACTAATTAATTACTGTATCGATATGATGCAGAGACATGACGGGAGAAAAAGGTCGACGGACAAAGTTTACGTGTTAATAACATCATGATTATATATGATTGATGAGAATGGTTTATCAAAAACTCACAAGACACCTCAAGCACATCAAACTTATATAACTTAATAATCTAACTGATATGGATGGCGTAGGCGAGCGATATGAGGAGCCATGGAAAAAAAAAATATAATAATAATAATGATAATAGGCATTGTATAGCACCGTTTATCTAGACAATTCTAAATCCAGGCGCACAAGAAAATTATAAAGAATACGAGACTTTGGGATGAGTGTCATGTAGTGTCAAGTACAGGTATTGTTAACAAAATATGGTATATCAGCTTGGATTTAAAAGTCTCTTGGAACTCTAAGGAAGATCAGTTATAAAACGTGAACCGATAGGCGGGCTTGTTCTAATCGTTTCTCTGATTGGTAAAAATGGATGTTTACTATAGAGGTTTCGATTTTTGGCAAACAGCAGGGAGATTGAGGGAGAGATAGATAGACAAATAGATAGATAGGTAGATAGTTAGAAAGATAGGCAGATAGAAAGCTATATATACAGAGAGAGAGAGAGAGAGAGAGAGAGAGAGAGAGGGGGGGGGGAGAGGGGGGGTGGAGTGAGATAGATAGATAGATGGATAGATGAATTGTTTGATGGAGAGCGAGTAAGGGAAGAATAATAATGTTAAGAAGAATGAAGAAGAGGAGAGAGGAAGAGGAAAAGAAGAAGAAGGAGAAGAAGAAGAAGAAGGAGAAGAAGAAGATAAAGAGATGAAGAGATGAAGAAAGAGAAAAGTCAAATAACATCTCGCGGAACAAACATCCAATTGATTGTAACCTACATTTTTTCGTGACACATATCAGGTTTAAATTTTTCGTGTCATGGTAGCCTTAATAACACGGATTAATGCATACTGATAGAACGTCCTAATTAAAACACATCAGCAGCAAGTCGCAAGTTACATTTGACAACTGCTGTCCCATATACACATTTCTGTGTATGGCACACCAATCGATGCTGTTGGATAAAAAACGATTGGGTTCAACTGAAACCAGCACAGTATACCTATCTAGTTTCTATAAATACAATCGTATATATATATATATCTTTCTTTTTTTTTTTTTTATTGAAAACGGAAATTCGTATAACTGCTACAACTGGATATCTTGAAATAAGCCTGTACTATATATTACATTTTCTTCTACCGTTTAAGTTTTTTAAATCGATTCATTATGGCTTTCGTGTAGATCTTTATTGTCTAGTAAGAATTCATTATCACGTATTGTATTCGTTTGTTTTATTTGTCATTGCCAATCCCATCCCCCACACTCCACCTTCAAAGGAAATCAAAGGAAATTTAAACCTTTAAACCCTATAGGGAGAGTGAAGGAGAGGGGGATGGGATGGGGATAGATAAAGGAGCTAGTCGAAGAGAAGGGATTTGATACGGAGCTCATCTGAAAAGGAATGGGTATTTAATTTTAGTTTGAAGGTAATCGAATACACGTTTCAGGTTCACATTTTGGAAATGTTTCGAGTTCCAAGAGATGTCCAATACTGTTTTGATCCACGATGTCTCTGCGTGCAGTATTTGAAACACGCAAACAAATGTCTTGAATTTCAAGATGGGGAAACACAATTTTACAAATCATGTAAAGCACACAATACGTTTGAAATGCTTCTTAAAGGTAAAGAACAGTATTGGAAACGCCCCAATTTCAAAAAATGAAATGGAAGCTCTCATTACCAATCATGTGAAAGAATATGTTTTGACTAATACATGATGATACAAAATTTGCCGGGAAACCGCCTACTAAATTCATATATTTGGTAAATTTGTTTCTCCCATGGTCTGTGAGAGATATAGGGTAGTCCCATATACATCTTTATGTGTATAGTGCTTGAAACTTTACGAAGAATGGGCCAAATTTCTAATCATTTTGATGATTCCAGAACCTTGCAGATGCTAGATGCTAGATGATCAACCTTTTCTGATCGATTCCACAACGTTTCTTTCACAATGCAATCGCATGATCATAACTGGTCTTTACCTTTAATGAATAGTGATACCAGATGATAGAACATTTTATGAAACCTGAGTAATTCAAGCGTGTAATACAAAGTATTTACAAAGCCATCGGATCGAATTGACCATCTATTTGATGTGTAGTCCAATAGGTGCATATTATTTTGTGATGGCGATAATAGTTCGCAAATCAGTATAATTATAGGTCCATTTAATATATAGTGCAGCTACTACCCCGGCTGTAGCTGAGCTGCCATAATAACTAGGGTGCTCCATTAACCAAGGCAACCAATTATCTTATCATTAAACATAAAGAATTATTTCAAATAGCTCGCATTGATGTGTAATTTAATATCTACCAGTAATCAGGATTAATTTTAAACGAAATCTTATTGACGCAAGAAATTCAGTCACAATTCAAGAGTCCCCCTATCTCTCTATATAATATAATATAGGCATGTTAGGAGAGCAACGGTGAATCAAAGTGGACATCTAAAGCGAAAACAGAACTATTCATCTCCCCAAGAGCCTATTCTTGAGGCTATTTCTAATCGGTGGCATAACCAGCTATCGATGATAAACAAGGGGCAGAATCTCTGCCCAATCAGAGATGTCCATGAAGCTGATTGCTTTTTTGTTGGTATTTGTTATAATTTATGTATGTATTATGTAGGCCTATATCTTCTCCCTTCGTGCTCTATACCTGTGCACGTGTTGCCTCTCTTTTTCGCCCCTCCCCCCCCCCCCCCACATCTCTCGCTCTCTCTCTCTTTCTCATTCTCTTAAAGTCTCCCTCACCACGTCCACCCCAGTTATCCTGCCGAGCTCTAGTTCACGTGTTCTCTCTCTCTCTCTCTCTCTCTCTCTCTCTCTCTCTCTCTCTCTCTTTAAGCATCTCCACACCTTCATCTTCATTTCCTCTGAGAGAAGGGGGTGGGGTGAAGGTGTCTTTGAATCTTGTGTGGGGACAGTTGCCTTTCACATAATTCGAAATTCATTCTGAATCTTAGAAAATATTCCAGTAAATTGCCCCTCCCCCCCCCCCGATCGCGCCCGTTCTACTTGGCTCTAACGTCTTCTCTCTTTTTCTCCCCTCCTCATCTGTCAATCCTCCTGCATCCTCCTCCCCCTCCCCTCCCCCTCTCTCTCTCTCTCTCTCTCTCTCTCTCTCTTTCTCCTCCCTACCTCTCCATTCTCTCTTTCTCTCTCTCTCTCCCTCTCACTCTCTCTCTCTCTCTCTCTCTCTCTCTCTCTCTCTCTCTCTCTCTCTCTCGGTGTCTCGTTCTAACCCTCTTTCCCTTATTTCTATTTCTCAAGAGCCACGCTTGGGGCCAGGATACTTGATAGCAAGGCTGACTGAAGTGGGATGGGAAGGTTATAAAATGAAAGTTAAAAGCAGATCAAGAATAAACAATAGTTCAGTTGTATATTTAGCCACATCAATATACTATTTTCGTTATATAGCACTGGTCTAGTTATTTATCTAATTGTGATGATTCGAAAAGTAATATGGTAAAAAATAGATTCAGGCCTTTGGATGTGTGGATGTTTCAAGTAGGCTATATTTAAAGTCTAATTTAGTATATTTATTACGAAGAAAACAAAAGGAAAACAAATGATGCGGAGAAAGAAATTTAAAATACTTGTTATGGTTCAGTTCTCAAAAATGGCTTATTGTTAATATGACATTTAACGGGGCCAATATTGATTAGCTTTTGCTTTTTTTTTGGTGGCTCCAATTGTATTATACGTATAGCTCTTGTCATGCTAAAGTACAATGTAATCTTGATTTTTGTTTTGAAGAAAAAAAAAAGATTTGCATTTCATTAGGTATCCATTTACGAAACACACTGAAAGAGACCCTATATATAATCATAGACAAAATAAAAACAATCATAAAAAGATAAGTGCAATACCGGGGCTCGAATCCATGACGGTTCCAACCACTTGGCCTCAACACCTCTTCATATATCCTACAAAAAAAATGTTATGTTAAAAAGCAACGCTAAAAGAAAAATGGAAGAATAAAAAAAAGAAGGAAGTTACGCAGTATTACACGCAGGACTGCAATACATGTGAGTTAATTACTGAAAGGCAATCTTTTCTATGTTTACATGAAGACAATGCTCAAAATAAACATTGATTTAAGGTGCATAGAACTCGTAAAACCGTTCGATAAACTATTTTATAATTACTCTTTATTCCAGTTTTTATTGCTATTTATAGAAATGATGTTTTTAAAGAATAGTATTAATAGCAAAGCTCTGCGATTTTACTCTAAGTTGTGGTGTAGGCCGACCCATTTAAAAATGTTGGCTGGTTGGAGTGTATTCAAAGCTCAAGAAAAAGCCAAAGTATTGATCGCAATGAATATTGTGTATATTATGAAACAGAAATAAGATGTACAATATACAAATAATACGCAGCAGTGAGGACATTATTAAGAATTACCCACAATGTACCTTTGGAGCAGTCTAACACGCCCGAGGCGATAGCCGAGGGTGTTTGGACTGTTTTGAAGGTAACGAGTGTTGGTAATTTTACTAATGCCAGAACATAATGATGTGTATTAAGTGTTTTATAAGATTATGTTTTATTTTTTTTAATAAAATGATGTTTTATAACATGATTTTACTAATGACCGGTCATTAGCATTTGATAATGACCGGTCGTTATCAAAATTACGAGTAAGGTAAAAATAAATGCCTGGTCACGTGTACGCTCTCAACCAATCATTTGATTAGGATCCACGTCATCTTCTTATAATTACTGCTATCAAACGTGTTACTAGAATTTTGAAGAGACACAATATCAAAGAGATGTTCACATTATAAATTGTATGTACAGGGCTACTGAGTTTTCGTTGAAATGTTTTTCATGATTGAAATTTGTATAACATGCGACAGCGGGGCAGCTCAAATTTTCCTAACAGAATAAAATGTTATGTGTATAAACACCTAATATTGAGTAATACGCTAGAGGAGTTTACGTAGTTGGCAAAACCCAGTAAACTTAATCACAGTCATAAACTTAAAGTTCGAACATAAATTTTAAATGTGTTTGCATCGAACCAAAACACGTTATGGTAGCCAGACATTCAACACATCTCTTGACTTGATTTAATTTCAAATGTGAATGAAATCGATTCGAGCACGTAAGCGTCAGGGTTATGTTTCCAATGTGAATGTTTACGATGTAAGAGCGTAATCGAAGCCTGGTACTTCAACATATCTGCACTTGATTTAATTTCCAATGTGAATGCAGCCGATACGAATGCAAAAGCGTAGCCAGCAACAATAATACATCGAACGTGCTTAAAACCCATGCTTAATTTTCGATTGTGAATGCGATTCTTATACATGGCACGTCTTTGGATTCGTCTTACCCAGATTGCACTCGCACCGCGTAACTGATACGGTGTTCGCGTTCACACTTAGACCGGATGCTTAGGGTCTGATCACCGACCCCTGGGACAATTTGTGACTTTCCTTTCACGCATATACGAGGAAGTGAAAACAAAGTAGGGTTGTCCCATGTCATATTCATATCGCCATCTTATCAGACACAGTCATCGCCTAGTCTGCAGCCGCAGACCCTGATCAGCCGTAGTGCGTCACAAAGTGTCTGAACTTTGCGACTACATGCAGACTGCGCGGTCTACCAAGCGCCATAGGCACTGTATTGTACCCGTCCATAACATAGCCAGAGATTGACACGGCTAGGCTTGTCTCGAAACTCTTTGGAATTGTTTGTAAGTGTCTAATCGAGTCTTTACCTGCAGACTAATCATCGACTACTGTCTCCTCTTAACCCAGAGTTTGTTTCAGTTCGAGGTGAAATTTAAAGGGGTTATTCCTCTATAAATTGAATCATTGTTTATTCACATTTAAGGCTAAGTAGGCCTGCAAGTTACCCCTAGTTTCTCGTCCAGATTTTTCGAAAACGAGGAGGAGGAGTTTTCATGTTATTTATTATATCTGATATTGTTTTTGTACATAAAACAGCTATTGGGTCAATTTCAGCGAACATTTTGTTAATTCATGCATGCACTATATTATAAAGACCAAAGACAAAGAAAATGTAATTTCATTAACGCTTTTCGTTTGCTCCATTGTCTAGTGCTATTCATAATTTCAGAACAAAAAGTCCAATAACACATAGACAAAATGAGGCAAGAAGGGAGGAGGAGTGAACAAGAAACTAGACATTATTATTTATAAATTATTAATTCCCCCTGTAGTCTTGATTTCTAGTTCCTTTTTATAGTTACGAATTTGTTAATTTAATTACTCATTATTCCTTACTATCATTTAAGGGGTCCACAATTATTGTACAAGCATTGCTTTTCAGTAGACCCCTTTATTGATTGTACATGATTATAATTGATTTATAATGTCTTGTTGGAAAAAGAAATAAAATTAAATTGAAATTGAATTAAAATATGTGGCCTAAAGCATTGGTACTTAGTCAAATTGGATGCTGACTTTTTGTATAAAGGAAAAAGATCGTTAAAATATAGCGATGAGACCAATAAGGGTTGAATGCACCAGAGTAAAGATGTAATGAAATCACTTGTCAATTAATGATTATCGTGTTAACCTTAGAGAAATGAGAGAGAGAGAGAGAGAGAGAGAGAGAGAAAAGGACAGAGAGATAGAGAGAAGGGGAACCCTTTTGAATATTGTTAATATATTTTAAAAGGGGAACTGAACATACACTTCCCCTTTTAGTTACGATTCACTAATAGTTATATATTACCGTATGTTATCCCTTGCCAATTTCCAAGTTGCTTTAGCGAGAAATAAGTCTTAGACAGCTTTGTGGTTGAGTCTCTATAAACATCCTTTTAAACAAAAATCGTTACAAATTATCGTGAAAACAATTCTTATTTTTGGAACAAAATTATTATGTTCATGTCTACGTAGACTGTGGTAGATTGGTTATTACAAACAATACAATTCGCATTGCAACTGTTATCTTCCTTCCCCTTGTGTATGTGTGTGCGTGTGTGTGTGTGTGTGTGGGGGGGGGGGTATAGAATTTGTCACATTCTGTGATGTATCAATATAATTTCCTTACTTCCTTTTGTATTGATACCGAACCACCATATTGCATATGAAAATAAAGAGAGGGACTTAAAAAAATGATACCTTATAGGAGTAAGACTGTACTTGAAGCATTTGATGTTTTTTTTTTCTTGACAAAGCAATACGAAGTATCGACGTACCAGTAAGATAAATAAGTGTTTGGAGTGCGTGATGAGGGACGCCCTCGAAGGTCAGGTTTCTGTTTGTATTCAATCAATAACTAGTCCATCGATCAGTCAACATATTTATCCTTCATCCGATCACTATTCTAAGTTTAGTTCAATAAACAAACTCCATTAATGCGCGAACCAACAAAATAGTATACGAGGCAATGGCATATTTTCAACGTCATCAATGTAGACGTTAGTCACGAAAGTACGCCAATATGTATTTTTTTTCTAATCATATTCAAATTTGTGAAGCATTATGTTTTAATATATTACAGAGAGAAAGAGAAAGAGAAAGGAAAGGGGAAGGGGGAGAGATCGAGAGACGGTTAGAAAGAGAGGAGAAGGGGTGAGCAAAAAGACTGACAGACATAAATATGACAAACTATTGAGGTATTCTTTATCTTTTACACTCCAAGTTCTGTACCGAACTGAAACCCAATTGCCAAATCATCTTGCATGACGGCCGACTATACTGATTAAAAAAAAAAAGATTAATTAGAGCATGGCCTATCTAGGATACCGATATCTGATTTGATTTGTAGTAATCCACGTGTTATTGTCAAGGGGGTAAACAGTCTTGGGAGTATTCTTCATCCGTAGTAATCAAGAATATAATTAGTACAAGGGATGCGATAATACTCTATAGACGAACAGAAAAGTGCTTTCTGTTTTATATCTCAATTTCGATTGATAGCTTTGACTCCCTATCTCTACCCCTCCCTACTTTACCATTCCCCCTCTTTCATTCTATCTCTTTCTCTCTTTATCTCTCTTTCTCTCTCTCTCTCTTTCTCTCTCTATCTTTCTCTCTCTCTCTCTCTCTCTCTGTCTCTCTCTCTCTCTCTCCCTCTGTCTAACTCTTTCTCTCTCCCTCTTTCTCTCTACTGTAAATATATACATGAGAGATCAATCGTCTGCCATCACCTCTGCCCATTTTTCACCATGAACATGGTTTCTCCATCCCTCCATCATTCACTCCCTTTCTCCTCTCCCCTTCTCCCTTTCTCCCCCTCTCTCTCTCTCTCTCTCTCTCTTTCTCTCTCTCTCTCTCTCTCTCTCTCTCTTTCTCTCTCTCTCTTTCTCTCTCTCTCTCTCTCTCGCTCTCTTTCTCTCTCTCCTTCTGTCTCTCTACTGCAATATATACATGATGGATCAATCGTCTTCCATCACCGCCTTTTTTTTTTTTTACCGTGAACATGGTTTCTCCATCCCTCAGTCATTCACTCCCTTTCTCTCCCCCCCCCCCCCCCTCTCTCTCTCTCTCTCTCTCTCTCTCTCTCCTCTCCAGTTAACACAATCACCACGAATTAGGTGTTTTTATTGAGTAATTCCGCTGCAGAAATTCAATCTCGTGCTCCATGGCAAAACAGCCCGTTCTCAACATACATGCAACCCAATATCTTTTCTCCCTCGAACCCAAACTGCAGATTTGATAAAGAACTTTATAGAAGCACACAGCTAGCTAGACGAAAGGGTAGGCGAGTTGGGAGAAACTCCAGTGTTTTCGTGAACAACCGATATCATTTTTCCAATCATCGAGATACGGAGCGTGCTTGTTATATCTCCGACGGCTAGTGAGCAGAGAAATCTAATTTGGAACATTTCCCAAAATGTTAGATCGTCTGGAGAATTATTTTTATGGTGCCCGAAACAAAGCCCGGAGAAAAATGAAATGTATAGTTCGATCTCTATAGCAGGGAAGGGCAAGGGGGTGGGGGGGGGGGGTGGGGGAATGAGACATTTGGGAGAACAGAGAGAGAGAGAGAGAGAGAGGGGAGAGAGAGGGGGAGAGAGAGAGAGAGAGAAAGAGGGGGGGGGGGTGAAAAGAGAGAATCGAATGCGGCGATAATAATCGATGATCCGTGTTCAATCCATGTTCAATCCATGTTCAATGCGATTCATATCTCACTAACTCAATTGGTAAACCATGTAAATACAGACTACAGTATATCATTGAATACCCATCGATTCAAATACATGTTTGTAACCTCGGTCTACGTAAGGCTATCCTATGTCCTTCTCTCTCCCTTGGATATGTCCATCCCTTCCTTTTGCTGCTGCCAAGCGGAAATGAATTATTAGCTGAGTTCCCCCTGCAGGTCCCTAACATTGACACAAGTTCAGGAAGCGGCGAAATTGCTGTGTCATTCACCGCGGACACACACAAGCCATCCACTCACCTTCTGTTATGTGTATCATATCTAACTCATAAACGATTTGAAGCCTCTTAAAATAATAACAAATATGTGTGAGTTAGAACAAACCCAGTATATATAATATCACAGGAACCAAATTTGATTGTTTCAAGTTTTTTTCTTCAATTTATATCTGAGGAAATATTTCGAATTATAATTTGAACATATAATATACATGACATACGCCTGTATATTAACATAGTTTTACAATATACTTATTTGACGGACCATTAACTTTTTCCCAGAAACATTGCTTTAATAACATAATTTTGATCTTAACATATAATTATGACGGACCATTAACTTTTTCTCAGAAACATCGCTTTAATAACATAATTGCAATCTTAACATATAATTATATGACGGACCATTACATTTTCCCGGAAACCTTGCTTTTATAGCAGCTGTCCAAGTTCCTTATGCGTGTTCTATGTAGGCCTATATTTTTTTATAATGATAACAATAAATTACAATTATGCTTCCAATGTAATCCATGTTTTATTTGATTATCTTTAAAATGAAACATGCGAAATAATTTCATGCATGATAATGAACACACAACAAAATCACAACATCTTAAATGCAAAATAAGATAAAACAAATCAGTTCGATTACATTAGAATATGCTTTAAGGCAGTCGAATAATCCAATCTAATTCAGTTCATTCCACTTTAATCTATTTCAATTAGGCCTACGTTAGAATTAATTAACTACGTTATGTTACAATTATGTTTTAGGCCTGCATCGAGATCCATTGCGTGTGATTACGCCAATGTAATTGTAGTATCGTTCGTGAGTAAACATAACATTTTGCAATAATTTCTCCTGTCATTTATTTGTCTAATTATTGTCATTTTAACGAACGGGGCAGCTATAATTAAGACAATATACTGTATAGATAATGAAACAGTTCCCAATAAATTAAGGTTTTCTTTCCAATATAGTTGTATTTTCAATACTGTTGCTTAGATTAAAAATGTAATCATAAGATAACACTCGCATGCAATCTCTGACTCTGTATAATTATCATCATTCCTTTCACGAAATACACACAAACAGACCTAATACAGACTTCCGAACTATACTATATATTTATAGTATCAATTGCTGGATAACCTTAGAAATATAGTAACCTACGAAAAGTTCAGAAGTAATTTGAAAATACACTTAAAATCTCACGTTTTGAACCGTGTGCACCGTTTTCCACTACTTCTGTATTCTGTTCTGGGAAGCGCATAGAGACAGTCAATACTAGTATGCCTACGCGTTGCGCTATACAAAAACGTTTCTTCATTATACAATGTGTAATTCGAAAAGAAAATGATCGAATATTTTCCACGAACTAGAATCGAGCTCCTATACCAATACTACTCGAGCTTAAAGATAAAGTTGAGTTCTGGTCACACGATTGCATTGTGAAAGAAACGTTGTGGAATCTATCAGAAAATTGATAATTTAGCATATAAGTACTGCCAGGTTCTGGAATCACCAAAATGATAATATATTTAGCCCAATCTTGGAAAAATTACAAGAACTGTACACAGAAAGATGTATATGTATATGGGGCTATATACACGGACATGTAGCATACAAATTCGTCCAGAATTTGTATGATGTTGCATGCCATATTTAAAATATTAAAGCATTTTCTATGCTTTTCAGGGAACATTTGTTATCTGATGTTCTTCCACACTTGCATAATAACAATGTTAACGCTCACAAATTATTTGTTACCTCTTCCCAGAACTCAACCTTTTTTAAACTCATTTCTTCAATGACAACTTGTGGGAATTACAACTTTATAACACGGAAAGATTAACATAAACCACTATGCCTGGTTAACTTCACTAGGTGTTAAAAGTGTGTGTACGTGATTTTGAATACGTTTTTCCCATCACACAGATCTGGCATCGTCCATTAGAAGACATAGGCGACGCTCGTGGGGTGAACTGGGGCAGCTGCCCCCTCCCCCTCTAAATAATGTAGGATGAACTGTTTATTTGCTTTCTAACTGTATAGATATCCTCACTTTTAAAATTCTTACTTTTTTGGAGTGGACTTTCGCATTAAAACTTGTCAATCAAGCAACAACTTTGGTTTAGATTCAAAATTACAAATAAAACTCCTAAAAAAAGAAGAAAAGCAAAAATCGATGTCCACTCCTCTGCATAATTTATTGGATAGACGCCCTTTAAAGGTGCCGCCCCGCCCCCTCTACCCTTTCCATTATTCCACTATACCGCCATGACGGCTTTGAAGACCAATGCATTCTTAATGTAGACATTACAAGGGTTGGCATGGAATTGCATGCTCGGGAATAGAGCTCTTTCTGTTGCTGTTAGTCAACCTATAAAACCATAAGGTCACAATAAAGCTTTTAAGTTGCTATTTTTATGTCATGAATAATGTTAGAAATGAAAAAGTGAATAATGGGTGTGGCTGAATAAAGCGTTAAATTAAATAAAGAATACTAGACGAAAAAATACAAAATAAAGAACGTAGACTGTTTTCCCTCCCCTTTTACTCTAATAGAAAGAAAAACAGATGGAAAATATCATTTTTTTCAATTTGAAGAAAAGCTAATGTATTCATCCCTTCAGCATTCCCTTCCTGAATGTCTTATTTTCACATTACAATCAGTTTTGTCTAGCAATCTTATCTTATTTGAAGTAGAAGCAGCGGAGGACGGGGATGGATGTTTTCCATAATTGACAGATAGTCTGCAATCCGTGTTTAGTCAGGTGACAATTTTTTATTCCTTAGGAGTTTGTATCCAGCTGAAGATCCACAAAACGACTCACTCGCATAACATATATAGAAGATGGTTAAAAACCGCATCTTTAAGTCAGTGCATAAGCACCACAAACCAGTCGGGGATGGGAATGGTTGGGCTGGCGAGGACGTAGGGAGGGGGGGGGGCGGTTTGGTAGTACTTGCATTAATGTTATACTTCACTTTGGTTTATTTACCTTGCTTTAATTTATTTACGATAAAGAAAAGAAAGGGAAGGGGCTTACAGTGTAGGTCCCCACGACCCCGCCCCTCGCTTTAATTTATTTACCTTAAATAGTCTTTATTTATTTACAATAAAGAAAAGAAAGGGGGGGGCTAAGGTACCCGCGACCCCCCCCCCCCTTAAACTACTAGCCACAAACCCATTTTCCCCGGGCTGATTAAATACAATCCATGTACAATGACTGTCTTAAGGAATTGATTAGTTCTAGTAAACAAGAGCAATTATTTATGAGCTCTGTCATTCTGTAATTCCTTTTTCAAACAATATCACATAAAAAAAGAAAACCTCAAATTAAAACTTTGCTTTAAAAATGCCTTCACATTCGATATATTGATAGTTCAGATATTTGAATAAATTTGATGCCACATCAATATGTGCAATACCACGCACCCTTATCCGTGTTTAGTGCCTTTAATGATTTAAATGTCATTCTCAACAAAATTGGGTCAATTTGTTATTATTGTTATAATTCTAAAACCTATAACAGGAAACAATTATACCTTAATACCAGGGACTACAAGTCCCTGCTGTATAAACATCCTTTTCCAATCAATTACATCCCCACCGTGTTGTTGTTGTTGTTTTTTCCAACAGTGTACGACTTTTTAGTATCATCAACATTTATGAGTTGACAGTCCTCTTGGTACGCATAGGTATATGAAAATAAAATTATTTTCTTATTTTAAGTACATGTACTCAAGGCTTCTTAGATTACAACACAATAATATTTCTTTCTCACATAAATCAAGTGCTTATATAAGTACTTTATATAAATATATATTTTATATATAATTATATATACACATGACATTTGATATAAAACAAAATGTAAAGTGTTTGCATCTAAATATAGTCGAAGAATATTACACTCCCGATGAAGTACACGTCTTGTGTAGCTTGAGAAGTTAAGAATAAACTTGCGGCATATAAATAATTTAGACGTATTTAAATCTATTTGAGGAACAACAAACTTATTTTTAAGACCAAGTTGTCTTGCCATTACTTTTGAATAGTACGTCACCCGTACTTATTTGCATCGAGTCACTGGATTGCACATGATGACGGTCTCGTATCACGTGACTCGTAGATGAATGAGCATACAATGAGCAATCACGTGATGTCTATGATCTATAACTATGATGTACATTTCTAATCAATGAGAATTATATTAATGAGCCTTGACAGTACACTGGAACCCGGTACGTACGGGGTGGGACTGGGGAGGAGGGTGCTACAGCCCCTTCTTCTTCCTCTTCTTGTTCTTGTTCTTCTTCTTGTCCTTGTTCTTCTTCTTCTTCTTCTTCTTCTTCTTCTTTTTAACATTATTATTATTATCAATATCATCATTATTGTTATTACTATTACCACCACTACCACCATCATCATTATTTTAATGTACATATCAATGTACAACATAGCTACGGCATGGTAATAGACAGCTTTTTGGACGTGTCCATTTACATGTACTGCAAAAGCCGACGTACTGTGCCAGTTAGGTTAGTGTTCCATGTAGACTATTGTCTATTATCTTGTTTTAAATCGATGGATATCAAGTTATGCATCAATCCAGTTCCGATTTCCTTTTGCCGAGTTCTACCTTTTTTGTTACCGGGAAGCTTGTTACGTACATTTTTAGATACCGCGCAGGTGCTTGTTCGTACCAACCAGATATAGCTTCGGGGCGGAGAAGAAGATTGAAAATGGGGAAAGGGGGAGGGGTGTCGATCAGGCTGTCAGCATTACACTGTAGAACAGAGGCGGATCCAGGGTTATGTGAAAGGGGTGGGGCGAGGTTCCAAAGACTTCTGGAAAACACTTTTTTTAAATAAGGCCGTTTGGGTAGAAAGTTTGAAGGGGGGGGGGAGAACATAATTGTTAAGGTTATTGTGTGATTACGGTATCCCACATTGAATTACAAAAGAGAGGGGTACGTGCCACCCCTCCCTTTACCCCACCTCCCTTCTCCCATATCCCCCCCCCCCCCCTCTCCCCTCTCCCCACCAGCGTCACCTAGTCAGTTGCCTCCAACTGGTCATCAACTATCTTGAGGGGGAAATATATACCTCCGTCAAATCGTTCCCATGATGTTTTGAATTCTATTGATATCACTATTCATGGATAGGCATATGTGATGAATGAGTCAGCCATCTCCCATAAAAATGAAAATAATGGAGTGTAGAAGACAAAAAACATGCCGCGGGGTACATGGAATACATGGATCGTTCATTAAACCAATTTACCGAAATGCGCAGGTGAAGATTCAATCGATCGATAACGGCTTCTTAAAATAGATATCATGATATTATCAAGGTGAACGTTTAGAATATTGATAAACTATTCCTTATCATTGAGTGAAAATTTTAGTAGCAAGAAGCGGCTAATGATTTGAAGAAAAGAAAGCATTTGCGAGCAACTAGTGCTTTATAATTATTTGATTAGTATGTAAGCAAATTTATTTCAATCTAGACCTGCCATAGATCTATCAGTCCCAAATGTGAATATCTGTGTTTGTGCTTTTAAGGGTGGGCCGCAGTCGTTTTCAGCAATAATTGTTTGCAATATAATTATGCCTAATTTGGCTGATAAAACCCCATTAAAAACATGTCTATCGACGTGCTTGTTCGTACTTTCTACATGACATACCTGTCGTTCAGGCAGTTCTCCAAAATGAAAGTTTACCTTTTAAAAAAATGATTAATTGTATTTATAGCGTCATTATTATGACCGCATTAACTCGGTTAACAATCGGCTTGGTGCATACTAGTGTCGACAGCCCTTTGCGGATAACGTCGACTTGACGCGAATGATATGATTCGCAACTCTACGCGATTATTCAAAGTGCAAGACAGGATTATCATCTCTGCTAAACCTATTATCGAATACCACGCGAAGGAGGAATTCTATAATGTAATTAGCACATGCGGACAAAGTGACCCGAGTTTCCTCTTTGAGTGAGTGTTCAGATGAGCAATGCTGAAGCCGTTCCAATTATACTTAGCGTGTGGAAATTGTGATAATCGTTCACTCTTTCGCGGATGAAGTATTCGGGCATTATTCTGTTACTATTACTACAACTTAGTGGTGTTGTTTCCCCTTAATTATAACCAATCATTAACAAAAATAATTTCAAAAACCTGTATTTCATATTAAAAATGTATAGTGAGGCCGTAAATGAATAATTAAGATAGATATTGTGGAATAAACTTGTGTCAAAATGAACGAGGAAAGAAGCCCAATAATCAAAACAAATGTTTCATGAAAAATTATTTTGTGAAATTGTGCCCCACTGAATCCTAATCTTTATTATCTTGTTTGATGATAATGATTGTTTTATACCTCTCTGCTAAGTGAGCATGTGTATGCTTGTAAATAAGAAACTGGGGGACCGACGGTTTTAAGTCCTGTCCAAGGAACCTGGTAATGAGGACTAATGCCATAATTACTACACGAGCGGGCGAGAGCGTATTGAGTAATTGGTTTCGAACCAAGAACCTCCCGGGTACAAGAACACTGCTCTACCACTGGCCCATCGCACCTCATCTTAACCTCCAAACTACACTCAGAGAAAAAAAATATATATTTCCTTTCGAATACCCCCCCCCCCTTTATTGGAGGGGGGGGGGGTTACACCCAACCCTTTTACAAATTCCTGGACCCGCCCTTTTCGTGGTGCAAGTTTCTAAATGCACATGCAGACAGTGTAAGGTTAATTTTGACGACGTCTGCACAAAATAATGACATCTGCGGTAATCGGAGCAGAAATGATTTCATAAATAAATGATTCCCCTATCGTTGCCAGCACTTTTTAAATGCATTGTCTGGCAAGACCCGGCAGGCAATCTAAACGACACGTACGTTTCTTAGATTTGTTTAATCAACGGTAGTGTATTTCTGTATGTCTTTTCATATTAAAGACTGAAAATATCATATTGTATGGCTTGTTTAATATTGGTAATGGCGAAAACGTAAAAGCACAATCTAATCAACGAATTGCTATTGCTAGACTCTGAACAGCCATGTAAGACAACCCGTTTCGTTTTTCAATCTATTAAACTGTTGCCACGCATCTTTAGAGTCTAAAGTAATTAACTTTTACATTAATATGTGAGCTTGCAAGAAATATGAAGAAGATACACAAAGCATGCGTATGATAATGATAGAATGAAATATTATAGATTTGACCAGAATCAAATTCGCCTAAAGGGGGTTGGGGTTGGGGGGGGGGGGGGTGGTAGGAGTGTTTCCACATCTTCTGAAGATGAAGGGGAGAGATAGATAGAGAGAGAGAGAGAGAGAGAGAGAGAGAGAGAGAGAGAGAGAAAGGGAAAGAGAGAGAGTGAGAGAGAGGGAGAGATTGTGTGTGTGTGTGTGTGTGTGTGTGTGAGAGAGAGAGAGAGAGAGAGAGAGAGAGAGAGAGAATAAGAGAGATAGAGAGAGAAGGAGAGATAGAGAGAGATAGAAGGATGGATACATATAGAGGGAGAGAGAAAGGGGTAGGAAAGAGAGACATTAGGAGAGAGAGAGGGAGTGGGATAAAGAGAGGGATCTATAGAGTGAGAGAGAGAGAGAGGGGGGGGGAGAAAGAGAGAGGGAGGGGTGAATAACTGACAAGGGACGAAACGCACGTCTTGATCGCTTTACAGGTGTAAGAAAAATACCTCAATCTCGATGATTCACACATATTGCGTAACTATTTCCATCTTCTACCTCATACATGATGCACACGGAATGCATTTCATTGATTGCACGTGTTAATCACCTTGCAATTTGCTCTACGTTTTAATTGGCTTACTCATCACCGATACGTCATTAAATTGCCCCTCGATGGATAAAACTCTCGTCTGAACACGCACATCGTATCATGTACGCAACCAAGTTCAGAATTCACTACCGTATATCCGTCCCTCCTTTAAAGGGAAAATTGAGTTCTGTTAGATGAAAAATAATGTGTCAGTTTTTTCAGTATTTGTACGTCAGGTTTTCTTTATTCGTGTCCATCAGCTGAGCTCAAATGTTCTGCCAGGCTCTTGCACACTGAAGAGTCTTCTCATTTGCTGCCACTAGGTCTTCCAGGCAGCTTTGGTCATCTAGGAGAGGGCATCTTTAATATAATACACTAGTAGAAGAAATATCTCGTAAACAATTTTTTTTTTTTTTTTTTTTTTTTAATGCTCCCGTATTCGAAATATGAAGAAGAAAAATAGACTCCCCTCCCCCTCAAACGACCAAATACTTTGATGTAGTGTATGCGACCTTCAGTGAGATAGGGATGATCTCTTTGTATATTTTGATCATCTCAAAACTAAATTCTACATCAGTAATTATTGTGTATGGCCTACTGCATAATTAACCTTTCCCAATTGATTCCAGGAAGTTTATTCTGAACGATAATTTTGCTTGAACAAAAACTCATTTCATCTTTAAGCCATGCACCCCATAGCACAAAGTAATCGCATTGCAGTCAAGTATGGAACGCTGGGTGTGGCAAGTTTAAGGTCAGTTTAAAGGAAACGAAGCCCTATCGCCATGGCAAGTGCCAATGTCCGTTGCTAATAAAAACTGTTTGTAAAATGTGGACCACTCGGAGATCAGGTAGACTGTGTCTTGACCGCGCCCATTTCGCTAGCCCACGGGGACCCTGTATGTGACCTGAGTTTCAATATAGACGTTTACTTATGTATGTCAATCTATGCAATGCCAATATGTCTCACCTTTACTTTAATTCTGGCCGGAACCAGCCATGTCATTCCCTTGCTATGAATAACAGCATCTCGATATATGGCTGGATTCCACTTTGCATGCATTAGCTCTTGCTTTGTCGGCCAAGTTCTGGCAAGGGTATTAGCTGTCAAGAGAAACTTTTGTTCACATTTTATGCACACAAAAAATAGTGAAGAGGTCGATTGATCCGGCTCGATATATTCCCCCAATCAATCGGTAACTTACAAACTTGTATCTCTTTAATTCTGAGTTGCTGATAGGCTTATCATATTTTGATCTATTTGAAACAATAGCAGTGAAGTTTATCAGACGATGCCCAGATGATGTCAGATCGTCCAGTGTGTGCTGGGCTTTATCGACTACTGTCCTATTACTTTTAAATACCTTGTATTAATTAATTACAACGTTATCATGAAAGCAACAATCTGATTAGTTAATGTTGTGTAAAGTCAATTATATCAGAAATACACAAACCACGAGAATGAATAATTTCCGTTTTTACTACCTTTACAATAACTTTGAAATGAGAAGAATTCTAATAAAATTTGTATTTCTCGTGATAAAATGCTTGCTAGAAATAGAGATTCTTTCGAAAAAAAAGGGTTTATGTACGTGGCGGACTCTGACCATGGACCTACTACGAAAGTTTCTACTAAATAACGGAGATACAGTTATATACAGAGGCTTCATTTATACCTGGATATGGCATCAAAATTCTTTGGTTTTGTGTGGCCAGCTGCACTGGTCATTGGCACCGTAAGTGACTCTTGAAGTTTAAACGTCCTTTGAATGACAGGTCAACCGTTTTGGAAAGAGAGCGGTCATTTTATTCACGCGGACATGCTTGAGTCACAGTGAATCCATTGATGACCCAGTTCGTGAAGTATTAAAGGGTAGCGACCCCCCCCCCCCCCCCTCTTCCAAAAAAAAATAGAAGAAGAAGACAAATAATAAAATAAAAAATGAATAAACGCATGATAAATGAATACATTAATGAGTAACTGAGTGAACAAACACAAATAAATACATTTTTAAATTAAAAAAACACACAAATATATATCTAGATATGAATGAATGATTGATTAATTAATGAATTAATAAATTAAATTCGAATACCTTTTTCGTTAATAACTGTATTTGTTTATTTACTCATTCCTTCATTTAGTTATCTATTTAATTTTATTTTACCTTACTTTTCAAACAAGCTTACATATCATGTAAAGCGCGCATGCAGGGGACTTTCTTTGAGTTAGTGATATGCGCTATACAAATTACGTTCATTATTATTATTATTATTATGAATTGAAAAAATGTCTGGATCCAATATTATCGTGCACAAGGCAGATAATACAAAATAAACAAAGAATTGTGGTTATTTGCGTTTCGTATTGTGACCTTAGAGCTCCTATAATTAGAAGACAACGTTATAAAAGCTTCGCCTTCTCCTTTTACTTTATGCTTTAAACTCTTTCTTTACCACCCTTTTTCATCGAGACTTCGCTCGAACCCGAGCACTAATTAGCACTCGTAAACGGAAGGCAAGATAACGAATCCTTGGATCTCATTAAGTCCTGCGCCGGATGAATTATGGTTGACCAATTAACTCGTTGACGTTGTCTTGTCTTAGACGAACCCATTATATATCTGTGTAATGTTGTGACAGATTGTCAGAAGTGGCGTGATATTCTTTATGTTCATGCAGACAAGAATTGTTTGTACGGTTGTATAGACTAATTGCAAGCATTGTCAGTCAGAGAAATTAGACGTCATTAAACGCCTTACTCTAATCATCATTGCTTTAAAAATATGTCACGATTTCCAATGCTTTTGTTAATGATTGATGAAATAAACATGTATGACAAAAACGATGTACCCACATTACATATATATATATATATTATAGACTTATGAAATAAGAAGGGGAAATGTTGTCTACGTTCGAGAAAACAAATACTAAATACATCAACTGATAGAATATGAAGATGACACAATTATATTGTTTGATATATTATGTTATCGATCGCAAGAAAAGATATATAGACACTTCATTTAAACTTTAAATCCACTTCCATTAAATACATGAATAAGATCAAATATTGTTGTGTCTCGCCTATGTCCATACGTTATTTTTGACACATGTGAAATGCTTTTTTTCACCGTTTGATCGCGTTTTGCAGACTATGATAATCAGCTTTATGAAAAAAATCATTACACACCAAGATAACGTGCCAGGAACGAGCTGTTCATGCATTATGGAAAGGTTCATTGCCCTTTCCTCAAGTCTCTCTCCCTCTCTCTCTCTCTCCCTCTCTCTCTCTCTCTCTCTTTCTCTCTCTCTCTCTCCCTCTCTGTCTCACTCACTCTCATACTGTCGTTTTGTTTATATTATATATGTCTCTGTCTGTCTGTCTATCTCTCTCTCTCTCTTTATGTCTTTTACTGTCGTTTCGTCTATATAATATCTGTCTATCTATATCTGATACTGTCTCTATATATCGATCCCCCCTCTCTCTCTCTCTCTCTCTCTCTCTCTCTCTCTCGTTCTCTCTCACTCTGACCACTCCCCCCCCCCCCCTCCCCCCTCACCGGCATAATTATGCACTACAGGTTGTTTTTGTTTTAAACCCCAACTCTCTCTCTCTCTATTTTTGACACTGCCATTGTGTTAATACATGTATTTGTATATCTCACGCTGTATCTCAGTATCCCTATGTATGTACAATGTATTGTATGTATGTATTCCATCCTTTCTCTCAGTATCTCTCTCTCCATCTCACCGTAAAGACAGAAGGCGGATATGTTTACAATGATATTGTTTCCGCGTGAAGTATACCTGGCTGAATTAATAAAGACGCCGCATTACACCCACCTTGTCCACTCTATTGCATAGGGGCGTTTACAGGGGGGGGGGGGGGGGGCGAAGGGAGGGCTGATTGAAAAACCGTTGACAAAAATGCCCCCGAACATGAAGTGTCAGCAGTGAGTATGTTTTTATTTTGTTTTTACTTTTGTTTTCTTTGCATCGTTTCGTTTGGTCTTTTAAAGAGATTCGTTAAAAAGACATGTGCCTCTCCCCCTTTAATAAAAAAAAAATTACCAGACACCGCCTCAGCTCTATTAAAAGAACCTTTCGACGACTAGCATGAAGCGCGGTCTTTAGGGCCGACTGCCCGCCACCAGATGTCCCCTCCGTGTCCACGACGTCACAGCATGAATGTTCTTCCCGCCTTTATTAGCATTTGTTTCCAGCGGAATAAAGATGCATTCCCGCCGGGGGGCTTTGGCTTGAACAACCTGTGCCCTAAAGCGGTTAAGAACTCCGAGAGGCGAGCCACGACGAAATGAAGGAGGAGAATGGTCTAATTGATTGTGAAAAGGTCAAGAGGATGATAGAAAGGAGAGAGTGAGGGAGGGAGGGAGAGAGAGAGAGAGAGAGAGAGAGAGAGAGAGACTGAGCTCAGGAATGGGAAAACGGAAGCGGAAGGAGAGGAAATATGCAGCTAGCTAGCTATATAGATATATAGACATGATAGGCAGAGAAGCAATTTTAGATACAGAAGAGGAGGGCGACAGAAGGGAAGAGAACAGAGAAAAAGAGAGAGAGAGAGAGAGAGAGAGAGAGAGGGAGGGAGGAGGGGGGGGGGGGGGGAGAGAGAGAGAGAGAGAGAGAGGGAGGGGTGTAGCGAGGAGAGAGAGAGAATGGTAAATTGTGAGAGGAGCAGACATTGAGACAGAAACAGAAGTAAATAGAAAGAAAAAATGGATAAGAAGGAGAAATATGCAAATTAAAGCAAGTGGACACAAATCGCATTCTGACCAAATTAAGGACAATCGCCCTGTTGCCATTGAAGTTTAAGAGTGACATGTTAACCGCTGAATATAAGGGGTTCATCGGCAAGGTGGGTGGGGACGAGCATCTTGACAGTCACCAAAGGCAGACATCAGGGAGATCACAAAAACAACATCTTCATGAGAGATGAGAGGACCTTAACGCTCCTGCCTTCTATAGGGGTCGTCAATAGTAGGCCCGACGTTATGGAAAAGGGCCGAGAGTGCTCTGCGTTCTGACCGATTTTATTGCAAATTTTAACAAGAAAGAAAGACAAATGATAATTTAATCGAATTTAATGGTCTAATTGTGTCAATAGAATTTTCAGACGGGACAGATTTGTTTCAGTAAATGCGATTTTAAGAGAAAACGGCTCCTGCTTTTAATTATGAGTATCATGTTGTATATGCTTATCGTGAAACAGGCAGACAGACATTTTCTTTTTTGTAGTATTGCCTTTAAATGTAAACTGTATTTATAGGCCCCTAATTTGCCATGTCTTCTCCCTCTAGACTGTCATACCCGTACCTCTACATGACTGCATCAATATCGTTGTTTGTCATTCTCTCGTGTTTGTCTCGTCTGCCCCCCCCCCTCTCTCTCTCTCTCTCCCTCTCTCTATTTCTTTCCTTCAAAGTCATTATTGTCTGACCATGATTAATGTATAGAAGTATAGATTCGTAAGAATTTATTTTGGTGATTTTACTTTATAAACTACATGCAATTCAGACCTTGGGCTGCATTGTGAATTTTTTTACTCAATACAATTAGAACTCAATTTAATTCAATGTGCAAATAACAGACTTATGTTTACTCTCCTTCTCCTTCAAAGTTTATAACAAGCATTTATTCTGCATTATACAAACTCAATCCATTAGCCTTTCAAAGTATTTTGCTATACAGCTTGGCAAACACTAGCACTCCATACACCTGTAACCGGGGACGCCATTATTTTGCTTTCTCTATTGATTGAATGTGCAATTCATATTGCAATCACTACTATATTGTTACGGTAATATAATAGAACATAGCTCGAGTGAGGATTTTTAATAGAAACATCACTTTGGCGACAGCACACTCCCTTTGCGTGTGTATCCATAATTGAATAGCAACGAAGGTCTACCAGACTTCGTAAAACCTTGCATGTATGTACATGTAGTATCCATTTCAAAGCCAACAAAACGCCAACGATTCCAAACAATACACATCGGAGGCTAGGACATTTGAGGGATTGGGTATCTTTGCCTCGGATTCTAAAAAAAATCATGGATATAGCTCATGCTGCAATCATAATGATAAACCTTTAGGCCAGTCAGGAATCCCATGACTTTTACAAGCCGATCGCCTATCTAATTATCAAGATATTTAGGATTGGAAATCGAAATTTTATTTTTCGTTTCCCGAACGGTTTTCATAACACTATAGTCAATTGGGGGAAATGAGTATAGTAAAACCGGTCACTCAACGATTTTTACTTTTTTGAGGCACTTCATGATCATTTTGAAGCGCATTTTTAAGGGCTTCAATATTACACCATATCACAGACACTGGTTTCACGTAGGGCCATACATCTTAGATTTAACATTGTTAAACGATGCATTTAACGTATGCATTTGAAAAACGTATTTTTATCTGCATGTGACAATCATTTATAGACCCAAGTCAAATATTCCGTTGATACATGTTTAGGTGAAACAATATTTCGCTCTTTGGGCTTCTTCAAGTTATGTTACTGCAAAGTACAAATGAATTTCTTAATGCATACCAAGATTCGCGCCAATTGCTTAATTCAATGTCATGTAACTATGGTTACAATTGTATTATGTACATTACAACAGCAAAGACGTCTTGACACCTGAATGCTAGGATAATCCGTAATCTAAATTATCTTCTTGTTATTCGAATTTGAGAGAACAAATAGAAATTAATTACCTGTAATTCTCACTCATTCAGAATACGTTTTTTGGCAAGGGATCAGCCAACTTTCTTTTTTTTATATTTTGTCTTCACCCGAAATTAGGACATCGAGAGGGGGCGATACAGCTGCCCCGCCCCTTTTTTCAATTGCCTGTGCTTTAACTGCAAACGCTAATGTTGATTTCAGTACTGTTCTAATTCACTCACTCACTCATCTCCTAAGTCCCACATCGCAGAAAGAGATGTATTTATCCTACTGTAATAGTTTCCCCGGAATCCGAGGTATCCAGATCAGACAGACGAATTATAAGAGAAGAAGATTGCAATTATGAAGAAGATGAAAATATGCCAACGAGGGTACTGAATTACCAAAATAATTTCATCTCCTCTCTGAAGCACATTCTTAGCTTGTTGCCTCATCACCAGTGCAATACTAATGGCACGCATGAGGAGGTAAATGTTTAATGGCTTCAATTTGTAGCTCGAGGATAATGAACATTCAGAGAAAAATTTGCTTGATTGTAATGTGGAAACCCAGAGGAATAACAACTAAATAGTAAACTGTTTTAATAGAGAGAGAGAGAGAGAGAGAGAAAAAAAGATACTATTAGATAGTCGAAATAAATATGATATCTTTTGCACAACTCTTATGATGAAATCATCACGACCATTGACTTATACACAAGTTTACGGGTCCATGATGAAACAGACTCTGACCCTGGTTTAGGGGCATGAATAGATATAATACCATGAATGTGCCATGCAATATGGTAATTTCTATCGTTAAATCGAAAGCAAATTATTTTTAATAATTTGTCAAACACAACAAAAAATAAGCACTATTTCCGTTATTATAAGAAATACCTGCATATTTACATGAATATATACATAGGCCTATTTAGATGCAAGCTCCAACATTATAGAATTAGGCGTTATTATAGATTTTCTCGAACTGTAAATTATTACCGCCGTATGTATGCATCATTTTGGTTGTGCACGTGTATTTTCAAATCATTTAATAGACAATGAACATTGTGTCGACACTATTTTATCAGGCGTTATCAGAAAATTCATGTTTCATTAGTTAATGTGTTACTCCTTAATCAATTATTTTTAGAAGCTACTTATTATCATGACCGTCACACAGCATACTGTAAACACTTCAGAAACCATTCAGACACACACTTATGTTTTTTAATACAAAACTCGTCATTTATTTGACAGACCAAGCTCCTTCCGGGATCAAAAATCATTTATTAATTTGTACTTTGTACTCTGACTTTACACGTCCATATTTGTTCAATGGCAACACGACGAAAACATATGATATTATAGTTAGACCGTAAATCAGTTTGCTTTTTACAACCCACCTGTCTTTGCACAAGTTTCGGTTTTCATGTAATCATTTGGAGGCTTCTTTGGCAACATATTGCCATTTGTTTTTCCAGTTCAAATAATGCTTTATACCACAAATCTCCTAATAAGGTTTTCGCATGAAATGTCGTGTTTTCGTGAGAATCTATTCAATAAGGTCGATACTGTTAGAAATTTCCCTTCAATTTTTTTTCTTTGTCTAGTAGTGCGAAAATGAAGCAATATTGATAATACAATTTTGAAATAATATCTCAAAATCGATCTGTAGTAATTTATCCGTATTGTCGGTATGTTTTCTTTTCATCGAGGGTCTGTAACAATTTTTATTCCATGGAATAATATGCTTGGTTGGTTGCAATATCTGGTTGTTGTTTTTTGCTACGCTTGATGTATGCAATAAAGCACGTACTAATGTCTTAGTTACTTGAATAGGACTAATGATGCGGGAAAATTGTTGCTATATAACATGTATGTACAATCGCTTCTAAGTGTTTCTGATTAAAGGTATACCGTTAAAATACTAATGCAAACGTGTGAAAACAATCCACAATAATTGTTTAAGCCATTTCAAATGGGGAAGGACTTTAGATCTAGCCAAATTTATTCTGATTTGTTAGGTCCATCTTTCATTATGCTGAGATATCTAAATACGAACATACGTGTATGTGTCTGTAGTCTAACCTGTCTAAGCTAATATTTGTTCATTCGTTACAGGGTTTAGAACATAAGACAAAGTCAGTTAGCTTCCGATCGTGGCAATGATTTGCTGCATGGGCATGAGAACATTCGTAATGGAGCGGGGGGGGGGGGGAGGGGGGGGGGGGGATGGTGGTTAATGTCTGCCCATCATTATAACAAAACCGTTTACAATTAATTTAGAAGTAAGATTCTCATATACCTTGATTTGCCAAATATTTTGATTTGCAGAGAAAATCGGTTCTGTTGATGGAAGGAGTGAGGTTTCAACCCGAAACCCTACCTCTCCTCTCCCACCCACACAACCAACCCTTCGCCTTTCTCTAGCGGAGCCAGTCATTGCCTGGGTACATACGGGGATTTCCCCTGTGGTACCCGTATGCAGAGACATGTCAATCATTAAATAGGTAATCTTAGATCTTTCACCTTCTCAATGTTCTGTGAAGAAGAGACAAAACAAACACTTTCATGAGTTTCTGATGGGCAATATTCATGTTCTATTGCCCAGGGAGCTCCATCAATATCTTACCAGGGGGGTGTTTCACAAAGATCCTAAGTTGAACTTATCTCTAAGTTGGACTCAACAATTATGGAAAGCAGTTAGCATCTACATGTAGTAACATATTTTGTAAAAGTTATCTTTAAAGGCAGACAATGTTGATTCAAAGCATTCATATTTTCTATTATCAAGGAGATTTTAAAACGCTCTTAAAACGTCTAAAATACTTGAATTTTTACTTTTGAATATATGTGTTTTCAAGGCTACAAATGACACTCCATAATATTTAAGTCCAACTTGGAGTTAAGTTCGACTTATGATCTTTGTGAAACACCCCCCCCCCCCCCCCCCAGCAGAACATCCGAGCACTGAGATAATGCTGCTCTAAGATGAACATCACGTTTATAAAACAGTGTGTAGGGACATCGAACATAATCAATAGCATCACCTCATAATTATATTTCCTTATTTAAGCATATTACGTTGCACGAGGCAAATGCGCTTTCCTGATTCGATGCGTCATTTTGTGACGTTGGACTGCGTCGACCATTGGCGCAGTCTTTGACGTGTCGTGTGAGAATGATTTCGTACACAAGTTAAATGTGAAATGAAAAGTACACTGTCTAGCGCTGGATCTTATTGGCCCGAATTCACAAAGGAGGTTTGTCGACAAACCTTGGTTTTCGTGCATCGTAATGACGCGTGTCGACGCGTATTTACAAAGCTTGATTGGCGCATGTAAACGCCATCGAACTGACGTCTCGTGTGCGAGACGTTTAGGTCTTCCATCGCTCTCCTGTGCTTTTGATTGGGCAGTTCTCATGTTGTATTGTCAATAGTTCAGTGGAAGATCTGCGTCAAGGATGATGATGATGATGATGCTACAGATAATTAACAATGTATAGAGACGTCGCATTTATCGCTATAGATTTTTTATTTTTTTAATAATTTTATTCTATTTCTGCATTTTTTTAAAATACAATAACTGAAAAACAAAGAACTCATAAACGTAAGGTAAATTGCAAAATATACACACAATATTAACTTAATGGCAACATTTTATTAACATAATTCATATGGTACCGAAACTTAATTTTCTATTGATATTGCTCCTTTCATTATCGGTGTACACGAGGCGTTATTTACTGACGCAGGAGAGCGTCAGTGACTTTCATGGCGTTTGACGCAGCATGTAAGATATATTTCTTACAACAAGTAAACGTAAAATGAATATTAGTGTACAAGTGCATGAGCTTTGGATTTTTTTCTTCTTCGTCGTGGCGCATAGTGAACGCATGACATTATGATATTATTCTTTCATAGCGTATGCGTTGAAGCATAATCTTTTATGTTCAGGATCTGTTCAAATAAAATCGATCTGTATTATCCTGCCCTGGCCCTTTAATCGGACGACTTTATTGAATCAATTGATGCAAATTACTTGTACCTCCCCCACGCATCGTCAAAACGCTCACGTATTCTCGCATCTATTCCGCGTGTAATGATCAACCACTTGCATTGGATACACGTACATAATCAGATTATGAGACAGAAGAACAGCGAGAGGGGGAGAGAGAGAAAGAGAGACAGAGAGAGAGGAGAGAGGAGAGAGGAGAGAGGAGAGAGAGAGAGAGAGAGAGAGAGGAAGAGAGATATAGAGAGGGGGGAGAAGGGTACAAATAAGAGAATAGAGGAGTAGGAGAGAAAGACAGAGACAAAGACGGGCAGGCAGAGAAAGAGAGAGAGAGAGAGAAAGAGGGAGAGAGAGAAACAGAAACAGAGAGTGAGAATTAGAGAGAGATAACTCCAATATAAACGATCAACGAAACGATGTGTTGGGGCGCGAAACAAGAAGAAATTTTAAGAAAAATAATCTGCCAAAATGATTGCCTTCTCCATATCGCCAAGACTTTCAAGAACAATTCAACTCTGCGGGGGCAATATCAAAACCCTTTTTCTTTTGCTTATAATGCCCCCAAAACACGATCTCAACTGCTTTCGAAAAGATTAACCAAAGGCAATTTCATTACCCTTCTACGTCCCCATATCGAAATGTGCGACAATGATTACTTCACTTATCCGAACAACATTTATATGGGGGTGTACAATTGGGTGTCGAAAGTGCCCTTGAGTTGATTTTAGCGAAAATAGTTCGCGATCTTGTTCCAAAGATAATCATCGGATTATGACACATGTTACAAGAAGCTATTGTAAAAAATCCCACACTCCATCCATGACGCAACGTGCCAGGTTCTTGAAATTGCCCGAGAGATCATACTTTTAAAAGTCACCCGATTCGCCCATTCATTGTAGATATCAGTTTCGAAGGAATGCGTGCATGAGGACCTCATTGTGACGTCATTACCAGTACTCGAGCTTCGCGTTAGGTTCATATCTTCACAAGATAAAATAAAATATTTCGCGCAAATATTATTTTGTTTTTTTCCTTCTTTGAACAAAAAATCTTTCCCGTTTTTCTTTTTCCCTTTTTGTTTCCATTTTGGGTGACACAGATGGAGGACCAAAATAGCAATTTTCTTGCAAGTTGTTTATTAAATAGCTGCTCACGCGTTCCCTTGCCTAGGTCAATTGTAATCCGTTTGCCAACAACTAAAACTAATTACTGTTTACAATGTCTTAGAACTTCAAATATTTTCTTTTCAAAGCTACTCCCGATTTCTATTTGTGGGATTTTATTTTAAGAGGAAATGACGAACATAAGGTAAGGTAAATCCTGAATTATTTGTCACCGTCATGTACTGTAGAAGTTTGTTTGACGATAAGCGGTTCTACATGCTGGGTCGGGGCGGGAGGGGGCGGTGGGCTCCATTCCTCTTCGAAAAATGCCCCCCCCCTAATTGAGCCCCCATAGTTTTTTAATATTATTTATGATTGTAAATGAGGCATATAAAAAAGTGAATGCAAGGTCCCTATTCGCCCCACCAAACCCCACACCCACCCCCCCCCCCTCAATTAGTTTTTCAGAACCGCGTCTAGATTAGCAAAATACCATCTTTATTTCCGAAATGGTATTTACTGAAAAGCGCAACATATTAGCCTACTTGCACATTGTTATTGATTGATATTGATATTGATTTATTCGTCCAAAATGTGGAATATGCTTCCCACCAGCATTACAATAAAACAAGAAACAGATTACAATAATATGAAGCATGTAAAACAATTAAGCAAACAATTTCAGAACAGAAAAAATCTCGTCATTTCACAGAAATAATTTTTACGCCATCCAAAATTGTTAAACTTCCTTTCTGATTAGATGATTAAAAATATCTCTCCACTGCTTTTAACGGGCTATTCAATATAATCATCATTGATGTATTAAGCTTAATTAGAACAGTTTATGAATCCAAAAATTATGATCATTATTACCATTGTTATTATTATTGTTCGTTAAAGTGGATAGACTGCGTTTGATTAATTCACGACATGGCTGGGAATATACTTGCTCCTTTTCTTCATGTTTATTTGCTCGTTAATCGGCTATTTTATATTTTACTGCAAGATTGTTCGGAAGGCAATTGTTCGGAAAGCAATGTTTGTAGTCATGAATGTCACTGTGTGAGAGCTCAATTTTTATCATTTACTTCTAACGTAACATTAGGTCAACCTTTAACAGCAGAAACCTTTGAGACTCGGTTGCCGGCTAAAATGTCGAAAAATCGCAAAAGAAATGTCACCAAATAGCAGAGAAATGTCACTGGATTCCCAAGGGAGCTTGAATTGTGATAGACTTTAGATTGAAAAAAGGAATATTATTCTATCTCATCTTCGGATGCATGGCGTGACAAATTTCCATATTAAGTTTTCATGAGAGATTGTTTTGTAGGCAATCGTGATGAAAACAAATATCATATTCCCGTGAGTGGTGTTCCCCTGTTGCAAAGCGATAGGGTATCGTAGCGCCGAACCGCTGCGCTGGGGAGCTGGCTTTAGCACCGACACTTCTGCGGGCTGGGATTCGTTGCTTATCTTTTCATGAGCACTTAATATTCAAATAAAGAATGCATATACGATGCAAACAGATGAGGCACGTACAAGATGTGACACCTTTTCAGCAATCTGCGAAAAATCACGGGTTTTAATTCCACTTGAGAATTACATCGAATCAAGCCATCTCACAAATGCGGCTTCAGTTGAGCGAGGTCATTATAAAGACATCACGCAGACGATAGCTCGGTGCATTGTCTAACTTCGAGTTGGTTAATTTTGTGGGCGAGGGGTAACACACATGACGGAGGGGTTTGGGCGGGGCACTTATTCGGTCCGGAGGAGGAGGAGGAAGAAGAAGAAGAAGAAGAAGAAGTGTTTGAGAAAGAGAGAGAAGGGGATGCCAGAGAACACGTTACCTTTCATGCTGCGTGCAATATATACTGCGTCATTCTAACCAAAACGCATGTTAGTTTGAATCTGGAAACATATTCATAACACTGTGAAAAAAGAAGAACTCGTTTAATCTCATTATATATACATATATATATATATATATATATATATATATATATATATATATATATATATCTACACTTAAAAGTTCATTTTTCAATTGAAATAGGTGAATTAATTCCAACCGGTGCACAATCAGAAACCTCACATAGGAAATTGATGATGTAGTGGTAATGCTTTTTTTTTTGCAGGAACAAATCCATTAATCGTGTTGAGGAATAAGTTTCCAGTTCTTATAATTATTTCCGCCTAGCACTCTAGTTCTTGTAAAGTGCTGCTAGTATTTCTAAAAAGAGTCAACGGTGCATTGTAATTGTGATTCAATAATCTGGGGGGATGAATGAGTTTTTACTAACCACACCGTAAAATGTATCACAAATCCTCTAGATGGCCATGCATTATGGCTCAAGGCATGGGCACACAGAGGATTTTTTTTAATGTTGGGAACCGGGGTAAAATGCAATAAATTATTGAAAAATTATTGCATTTTCTGTGTCATTTTTAATTTATGGAAACTGCCCCCTACCCTAGCCCCAGCTGCGTACAGTCATGGTTCAGTGACAAAGCAATGGCCTCGTAACTGTGAGGCCCCAGGATCAAAACCGTGTCGATGTGCTATATTAGTGCCCTTTTGTGGGGCATTAATCCTCATTACTGTCATTTATGACTAAAGGGCGTAGGTCCCCTATTTGATAAGCATAGAAGCAAACACATGCTTTAGCAGTCACGCAAAACACACATTTGCACATTATCATTCAATAAAATCTGAGAACGTATACTTTTATCTAGATTTATTACTTTTGAATTATTTTTAAAATAATTCCATAAATTGGGGTAAAACCAAAATATTCCACCTATATGAGCGACAGTGTATGTATCGAATTTGTTGTACGGCTGGTTGAATTTCCGTGTTCATAGAGAGCCACGTATTATGTTGTGTAAAATCTGTTTATCTTTGCAATGTTACAAACAAGTTTAACTTTCCATGAAAATATCGTTTCTAGTTAGTGTCTGTAGGGACGAAGTGGCCATGAGTGGTATTGGGGATCCTGTCCCCCCCCCCCCCCCCACATGCCTTTCTATTCGGTAGCTTTTTGGTCGGTCCGTTTGTGGTCTGAGGGCCGGTTGATCAATAATGAAGTTCAAGCTTAAGTTTTACTAGCAAAAATTCAAATTAAAGCTTCCTGAGCTACATACAGTGTATATGCTTACATTGTTATTTTATGACACAAAGGAAGAACCATATCATTTGGATTTGGAGCTGGTATATTATATGCCATCTCGAAAGTAGCGAAACTTTCATTCAGTCTTAGATATGTCAACAATTTGGTGACTGATTTCCTACAACTTTTTATTTTATTACGGCGTTATAATTTTACAGGGCGTAATTAAGCCCTAATATACAGCGGTTTTTAGTTATTAGTGGTAGTGGCAGAAGTAATAAGTGTAGTAACATCAGTATAAGTAACAGCAGTAGAAGTAACAAACATACTAACTATCCTGCATTTTGCGTTCCCGACTATCGTAGTACAGTGTCCCATTACAAAATGTAAACAGTTTGTAAGTCGACATTCGGGCAATCAACATCGACACCCCCCCCCCCACACCCACACACACACATACACATTCCCGGCGATATTACGCCCGAGCGCTTATGGATTTGACTTTCATATATCAGGATGATGATGATGATCATTGAGAGGCTATTAATAGAAGCATGGTATCTGGGGCGGCATGATGATCTGGTAATTACTGAGATTTAATGGTTATAGCCCAGATACTGATGATCAATTTGCCACGACGTACAAACCTCACCGATACGCTAGCTAAGGCTTCTTAGATCGTCTGTGCGTCCCCAATAGCATCTTCATACACATGATAATAACATTTAATAATAATATTTAGCTTTTATATATATATATATAGGGCTTATCACAAATGTCTCTAAGCGCTTTACAAATTATTATACTATTACCCCGGTCATTGGATTCAGTGCTTGCCCGCACACACTGTGTGTGCACAATCTCCACTCCATGAGGAGCATTCCAGCCAGGCGTTTTACATGACGCTCAAAAACTGTTTGACCAACAATGACGGTCGCATCCTACCGGGTACGCATTTAACACCTAGGTAGAGTGTAGCAAGTGCAGGTTAATATCTTGTCAAAGGATATTAGCGCCGTGTCGGGATTCGAACCCTCAACCTTTGCATCTCCAGTCAACACCTTAAACCACTCGACCACGACACTCCCATAACGTACATTAAGTTGGTCACTCATCCTATCATAATGATAATGATGGTGATGATGGTGATGATGATGAGGAGGAGGATCATGATGAGTAGCATGATGATGTTGATTATGGTGGTGGTGATAATGATTATGATGACGAGATTTGTTTTATTTCATTCGCTAAGAAGACAAATCTACTTATAGATTAACAACCAGTGGACGTATAGTCCTTCAATGACTTTGTAACTGATGATTACCACTTTGTTAGGCAACAGTTCAATGTCTTGGTTTCGAACCATAGACTTCTGTTGCAAAGGCCTGCACTGCTCTACGCCTCTCCTTCGTCTCACGTGCCTCTCTCTATTGTCTAAATACTTTTGCATTATTTGTTTGTTCTGTTTTGTGTACATACTGATTTTGTTCTTCTTTCTGAACGCTTTTACAGCATATGTCGAAAATGTTCACATTTCTTTATGTCATGTCTGTGAACAAAAATGTCTGTCCCTAAATTGATAGCTTGGCTTTTACCTGGCAAAATAATATAGCGATGTGCTGTAAAAAAATAGAGGAGGTTGGATGTGTACAAGTATACTTATAGGCGTAGGGACATATTTTTAGGGGGTGGGGTTGACGTTTCATAATTTTGAGGGCCGCATTTCCTAAAGCCATTACTTTTAATATTAATAAAGCGCTTAATACGAAATACCGTCTCTAAGCGCTTTACAGAATATGTTATTACCCCGGTCATCGGATTCATTCACGCGCAATGTGCACCATTTCCACTCCCTGGGGAGTACTCGTACAACAAAGTCACCGTGGTGGCATATGGAAAATTACTAACAAAAAGGTTTTCGTCAGCATATACCAGGTCCCTATTTCTCTCCCGGGTATGGATTGGCAAATGTAGATTAATGCCTTGTCAAAGGGCATTAGAGCCGTGTCGGGGATCGAACCCACGACCTTTGCCTTTCAACTCAAGTGCTTACACATATCGACGAGGACACCTAGGAGGAGGTGGGTGTGGGTGTGTGCGTGCGTGTGTGTGTGGGAGGATTGGTATTGATGGGGTGGAAATGAAAAAGTGTCCCTGGAGCAAAACACGGAGCGTGCTTAGACAGTTTAATCTTTTAAATCTTTTAAATCTTTCAAATGAAGGAAACTTGCATTGCTGAGAGGCTTAGGGATTCCCCCTAATAGTCTGCGATTACAGACTCGGATCAAATACTTTAAGCGATCGTGTCTGAGGTCGAGCCTAACACCAAGCGCGTAGCCAGGATTTCATTTTAGGGGGGGCGGTAGTGAGCACGCGAAGCGTGCGAATCACTTAAAGAGCGCGCGAAGCGCGCTCCCTAGGGGGGTGGGTGCAGGGAGGGGGGAGTTTCCCCCCTCCCGCGCGAAGCGCGGAAGCTTTGAAAGAAGACGATTCGTTGTACCTTTCTCGACTCATAATCCTTGTCTGAATTCAGTCCCTCCCCTCTCTCGCGCGAAGCTTTGACGTTTCATTAAATTATTAGAGAAAGAAGACGATTCGTTGTACCTTTCCCGACTCATATTTCTTAATTTGAACTCAGTTTCCCCTTCCCGCGCGAAGCCCGGAAGCTTTGACGATTCATTGTACCGTTCTCGACTCCTTTTCCCTTTTTCTTCCTACGTCCTCTTTCTTTTTTTTCTTCTCTTTCTCTCTCTTTTTTTTTGGGCCGGCGTTTTGGGGGGGGGCGACCGCCCCCACCGCCCCCCCCCCCTGGCTACGCGCCTGCCTAACACATACCTTAAAGACCGTCACCACTACTGGGCCAGAAGGGATTAGACCACACAGAGAGCCATCGAGGTCACTGTGACAGGTGGCTATCTCATTAACTCAGCTCTCATTTAACATAAGAAAAAGAGGATCATGGGGGACCAACAGGCACCGATTGGGGAAGTTTTCTATATAGAGGGAGCGAGTAGCTACAAGTATGGCAGTGTGCCTTTAAGCTGTTTTTCTCCGAGCAGTAAGAGCTATTCTACAGCTAGGAAGCTTCAGACCCTGAATGCTTTGTGTGACATGACTGACAATATTAAACCATTTTGGATGTGTGTGTGTGTGTGGGGGGGGGGGGGGCTGGAGGGCGGGGGGGGGGAGCACTATTTGATAGTTCAGGAAGCAGTGCCCAAACTTTTCGATAAGCCCCTTTTGGATTGGAATTTAATGGGAAATTATATATATTTTGTAATGTCCGTAACCATTGAAGGATATGGTTAATGGATGAATTTAAAAAAAAAAATGATCTCTTTAGAATCAGGGTCTCCCCACACCTACATTGTAAATAAAGAATTAGCGCCAACCCACGGTGTCCAGATTGTTTAATGGTTTACATTTCACGTCACAGTTCAAGGATTTCACAATACTGAAATTAGTTAATACTTATTGTTATAGGTCGTTTCATGCTGATTATTTATGCATCTTATACATAAGCTTAAACAAACAAAAAAATCATACATTTTTTTAAATGATACTCTCTCCCTCTCTCTCTCTCTCTCTCTCTCTCTCTCTCTCTCTCTCTCAATCGATCAGTTACAATTAAATGCGAGAGCCAGTCTGAAGCCAGGGGGGTTCGGTCCCATATTCCTCGCGATTTGACTGTCGGTAACAATTTTTTCGTGGTGGGGATGGTGAATTTGGTAGTTCTGGAAGCAATACCCAATCTTTTTCGTACCTCTCAAAAAATACATTTTATTGAGAGGGGTACAACATACTGCGCCTCTGAAAACAGACTATACTTATTTAGAAGGTCTTATCGCCTTTCGATCGTCCTCTTTTTCATCTTGGGTATCGCTTAACGTGTCTTGGTTTCTTGGCGAGATCATCGATCGTCTTCATGTCCCTTTCTAGCGGAGCAGTTATCCCCAATAGTCTGGAGACAGAGACTCCATGTTGACACTGAAATATAATTTAAAAAAGCCTTGAGGTTAGCCTAAATTTGTCAGTTTCTGGCTGTGTAGAGTACATCGCCTATGGAGTGCATTAGACCGTGAGGTTTCGGTAGTCTTACATTTCAGGCACTTTCTTTAACGGTACGACTGACGAGGGTTTGTGCTTGCAAGCCAGCAGAGCCCGACCAGTTACCCGCTAATTCCTCCTCCTCTTCCGATCGTTCGGAGACGGGGGGAATTCATTATTGGCGAAAGGAACATACATCAATCGGACCGCTCTAGATAAAGGGATGCGGGAGCGTGTAGGGAGATGGAGAGTGGTGGTACATTGAATAGAATGTTGAGAACGGGTAGGAGGGTGGATGGGGGAGATGGAGGAGGGGGGGGGGGGGTATGAGGATCGGGAGTCGTGGTTTGAATAAATGAGTTGAATAATACCGTATGTGCTTTAACATGAATAGATGAGGAAAAAATGTAACGGCTCCGAGAATGGTATAATTTTTTATTTTTATTATTTAGGGTGCGAACTTTTCTCTCTCTCTCTCTCTCTCTCTCTCTCTCTCTCTCTCTCTCTCTCTCTCTCTCTCTCTCTCTCTCTCTCTCTCTCTCTCTCTCTCTCTCTCTCTGTCTGTCTGTCTCTCTCTCTCTGTCTTTTTCTCTCTAATCTTTCCATTCTTCCTCTGTCTGTATTTCTCGATTTCACTCCCTCTCTCCCTTCGTTCATTATGTTTCTTTTTGTCTGTCGCTCTGTCTGTCTCCTCTCTCTTTCCTTCTCTTTTTAATCCAGTTTTGTGTAGTTTAAAGTCCATCCAGGCGTTACACAACAAAAGATCCTCCATGATCATGTCGTTGCCCTAGCTTCAATGGGAGTTGCACCTTTTGATTGTATTCGTTTCACCATATCCGTGTGTCCTCCTTGGTAAAATACATGTAACGGGGAAATTGTTGTACGAAATTTGTTTTATCTTTGAATTGATTTGGCGGAACAAAATCATGCATACCTACAATATGCTGTACACCTCTCTTCATATTCAAATGTATACAATTGATTTCTTAATGTTCATCCTCGCTTGAGGAAGGAGGTCGTATAGACCATAACAGCCATCGATGGTCACCCATTTTTAGTTCTTTCAATTTATTATTGACTAGGTAGATCACTGGGCATGCACGGAGAGCCTGTTCTACACAGCCCAAGCATGCTGGTACTACGTAAAAGCCTTTCCATTTGTCAGGTCAATATTAGCATTGGCAGTTTGTTGAGTGTTCTATGTGATGTATGCGTCTTCCTCCCCGCTCTGCTGTACTCACCCTCGATCTCTACTTCAAAGCTACTAAGATAGATTGATAACCGAATTTCAATGTTTTTCCTCCTCTTCTTCTTCTTCTTCTTCTTCTTCTTCTTCTTCTTCTCCTTCTCCTTCTGTTTCTTCTTCTTTCTCTTCTTCTTCTTCTCTTTCTAGTTTCTAATTCTTCTTCTTCCTTCTCTTCGGCTTCTTCTACTTATGCTTCTTCTTTTTGTTTTTTTTCTAATGTTTTCTTCCTATTTTCCTTCCTCTTCTTCTACTTCTTCTTCTTCTTCTCCTTCCCTTCATCTTCTTCCCAGACTGTCTCGCATATAAATGTTTTAACTGCAGGAGAGAATGCCTTGTAAAAACATAGGTGTTCAATATCTTTCACTCGTATGACGTCATAGATCCGTTTCCTAAAATATGACAGTTACAAATGACGTCGACCTTTAAACAACTCCGTTTTGCCTCCCTCAACAAAAATCATTGTATTTCCCTGGAAACAAGGGCTTCCACTTTTTAACATCAATGCAGTTTTTATTTGATGGGCGAGAGGTGTCGTAGTCTAGTGGATACTTCATCGGACTGTGAATCGCATGATTCGTGGTTCGAGTGCCACCGCCTCACTCGTTCTATTGGCAAGATATTAAACTACATCTGCCACACTCCACCCAGGTGAGGAAAATGGGTACCCGGTAGGAAAAAAAAACATTTGAATACTCCAGCTCCTTTAATGGTAGCTCAGTTATTAAAAGCCGGGATAATACTATGATTGCATGGCCCTCAAGGAGAACCGTATTAAAACTGATGAGGCTACCCCGGGTAAACAAGACAAATCATTAGTACAATTAGTAGTAATGGATTAGGATCTAACTGTTGTTATAACTGGGAGGGAGCGACAGGGAATCGGTTGCTATAGTAGCGAGGTCGCAGCTGTAAGTAACACCA